>NW_019154120.1:12908409-13035892 GCF_002288905.1 Enhydra lutris kenyoni | reverse complement strand
TTTTTTTTTTTTTTTTTTTTTTTTTTAGATTTTACTTATTTGATAGAGAGAGACACAGTGAGAAAGGAAACACAAGCAGGGGGAGTGGGAGTGGGAGAGGGAGAAGCAGGCTTCCCACTGAGCAGGGAGCCTGATGCGGGGCTCGATTCCAGGACCCTGGGATCATGACCTGAGCCAAAGGCAGAGGCTTAAGGACTGAGCCACCCAGGCGCCCTGTGTTTATCTCCAGTTCTTAACTTCCACATCCTCTTCTTCCCGCTCTTCGTTCTTCCGGCCTAAATTAGGTGCTCATTGACTCAAATCCCTCTCCAGGGAACCTTGAGAATGGACTGCAAAGAGCCCTGGATTTGGTGTCAGCCTATCTCAGCGGGGGAATGAAGAAGCTGACAGGCTTGTGGGAAGCATCCCACGGTCAGGGCTCAGTCTCTTTCCTGTGCCGAATGGACTTTCCAAGTCAGCCTCCTTCCCTAGGCTGCAAGCAGATTCAAAATTCACAAACAAGGAAGGGCTTGATAAGTTGTTTACTTTAAAATTACAGAGGCATCTGGGTGGCTCAATCGATGAAGTGCCCGAATCTTGATTTCAGCTCAGGTCATGATCTCAGGGTCCTGGGATCGAGCCCCGCCTTGGGCTCCGTGCTGAGCAGGAAGTCTGCTTGAGGATTCTCTTTCTTTCTACTCCTCCCACACATGTGCTCTCTCTCTCTCTCTCACAAATAAATCAATCTTTAAAAAAATTAGATTACATGCTGCCACAATGCACAGCTGTCTGGAGCCCTGGAGGACCTCAAAGAATGCTCTTTGGGCCATCCCTTCCTTTGATGTGTCTCTCCCGTACTCCCTCTCTGGTTTCTCCCTTTTATGGGACAATTTTGCTCCTTCTTCGTGTCTACAGGCTTGATGATCTAACGACAATTCCTTACTTAGCTTCGTGGTGTCATTTTGTAGTCATTCTGCATTTTGAGTTTTATCTGGTGAGAGAGATTCAGAGACACAGTTTTGAGAGTTTTTCTCAGATTTTTAGAATGCGAATTGTATCTCTACTTTTAAGTGAGTCTGGGACACATCCCAACTCACAATTAGTCCAATCCTTTTGCTCATGTCAGAACATTGCTTTTTAAATTTACCACTTAATTTTTAAGTTTAACCACTTAAATTTAAATTTAAATTTGCTACTTAATTTTTAAGTTTTACCACTTAAATTTAAATTTATTGATATAATAACTCTAATATTAACCACTTCCCTTAACTCATTTGATTGGTAACTTGTATCAGGTGAATCATTCCAGTGATGGTGATGCATTATAATAAGATTGTTTCCCAATCTACACTACCTACAATTTAGATTTTAATTGCTTTAGGTTGGATAGAGCAATTATATTTTGACAGGAATGAATAAAAATTCTATAATGTATAACCATGGAGGAAATATTGATGATGTTGTACTATTAAAAATTTATTAGTTGCTTAGAGTGTTTTCCATCGAGTCACTTTGCACACCCTATGTAGGCTGGTACACCCTAATAATATAGTCCAGAATTTGTTCAAATACCTTCCATTGTCTAAGTTGACATGTGAGTCATCATAGTTTCCAAACTAAGTGCTGTCAGCAGCAGCCAAAACGGTATGAGAAGACAATTAATGCTGGACAAGATGAGGAAGTAAAATATAAAAGGTGGGGAACTAGGACAAAATATATAGTAACATACAGGAACATTCTAGAATGATAGCTTTGGGAATTGGTGGCTTTGGTACCAATGGGGTCTTTTCATCTTAATGCTAAGGATTTTTCTTTTTTAAAGCTGTGTGTCCATGCACCTCATCAGTTATACAGGGGGAAAAAAAAAAGGAAAGGAAAGGGAAAAAAACATAATTGGAGAAAGTGGGACTCACATAGTTGGGGGAAATTTTTTATAAAAAAAAAAAAAAAACTATTAACATTCTATGAGTCTAATCTTTATTTCAAACAGAATGTACAGAAGCTGTGTACTAAACCATTGCATCTCTAATGCAACTGAAACAAACAAGTCCCCCTCCCCAAGGCTTTTGCTCGCCAGGGGACACGCTTCCGGAGGGTGTAGCAGCCAAGTCTCGGAAGGGAACCATTGTAGGAATGCCAACCCTGGCTCTCCTGACAAATAGATGCCTTTTTTTTTTTTTTAATATGGTGACTTTGGTTCCACTCATTATTGAGTGGAACCAATAATTAATAAATAAATTAATTAATAGATAATTAATAATATAGTTATTAGAGTTATTGATAAAAAGAAGACATAGCTAAATAATTTTAGTATTTCTCTCATAAATGAGTTTGCTAGATGCACGGATTTGTCTGTCGATGATTCCATTGATTGTACTTTCTGAATTCTACCTTGGGTTCTATCATCAGGTACCTGAACAGATGCCCTGCTTCATCAGTATTTTTTTTTTCTTCAAAAATTCAAACCATTTCGACATTTTCCCCCTAGACTTGGGTTTCCATATTGACTGGATAAGTGTGGGGCTATAGTTGTGCCGTTACTGTCCGCTCATTATCTTATTCCTCAAATTCCTCTGCCTTCTCCCTCCAAACCGCCATCAATTCACCCCTCACACACACACACTTGCATACACTTTGTTTCATGAGAGTCTTCTGCCATTTTCTGCTCTTCCATTTTTATTGTTAGCCATGTTTCTTTCTGCTTTTCCCTTGGGGAAGTAAATTTCTATGGGTCTACTAGAATGTCACTAATTCCCTTATAGAGTTAACTTCCTCCCCAAACTGATACTAAATGATGCCAAACACATGAGAATAAGACATTTCTCTTTTCACTATAATGGGTGAGCACTTAACTTTAATCACAAAATCATTACTGAGCATTTAAGTAGTTTGACACCTTTGATTAGTATATTTTGTTTTAAACAGCATATGATCCATTTGATAGATGGAAACACACTGCAATCAAAATTAGATCGTAATTTCTATTTCCTGAAAACAGGTATAGATAGATAAACATTTGCATACAGGACACACCAAAGTCACATGAATTAACTACCACCCATGAATACACTAAATTTCTTAACATCCAAAAACAGAAAATATAAATAGAATTATGTGAATTCCATCTATCTAGTGAGGGCAAGTCAAAATAAAACAGAGAATATATCTACTCATTAAGAGAAAGAAAATACCTGTGTAAGAGAAAAAAGAATACGTCCCCAAATCCATTTCTAAAAAAATTAAAAATTAGAAATCTAAGAGGGCACCTGGATGGCTCAGTCAGTTAAGCATTGAACTCTTGATTTCTGCTCAGGTCATGATCTCAGGGTTGTGAGATGGAGCCGTACATCACGCACCACACTCAGCACAAAGTCTGCTTGAAACTCATTCTCTCTCTCTCTCTCTCCCTTAGCCCCTCCCCCCACTCATGCACACGTGCATGCACGTGTTCTCTCTAAAGTAAATGAATAAGTCTTAAAAAATTAGAAATCTGGGAGGAGGAGTCAAGATGGCAGAGAAGTAGCAGGCTGAGACTACTTCAGGTAGCGGGAGATCAGCTAGATAGCGTATCTAAAGATTGCAAACACCTACAAATCCAACGGGAGAGCGAAGAGAAGAACAGCAACTCTAGAAACAGAAAATCAACCACTTTCTGAAAGGTAGGACTGGCGGAGAAGTGAATCCAAAGCGACGGGAACATAGACCGCGGGGGGAGGGGCCGGCTCCCGGCAAGCGGCGGAGCAGCGGAGCACAAAATCGGGACTTTTAAAAGTCTGTTCCGCTGAGGGACATCGCTCCAGAGGCTTAACCGGGGTGAAGCCCACGCGGGGTCAGTGTGGCCTCAGGTCCCGCAGGGTCACAGAAGGATCGGGGGTGTCTGAGTGTCGCAGAGCTTACAGGTATTAGAACAGGGAAGCCGGCTACAGAGACGGAGCTGAGGAGTGAGCTCACAGCTTGGGGTTACCTTGAACCGGTCGCAGGCTCGGTCAGCTCGGAGCGTGGCCGGAGGCAGGGTGTCGGGAGTAATTGGGCGCTGTTCTCTGAGGGCGCACTGAGGAGTGGGGCCCCGGGTTCTCGGCTCCTCCGGGCCGGACACCGGGAGGCCGCCATCTTCATCCCCGCCCTCCAGACTCTACGGAAAGCGCTCAGGGAACAAAAGCTCCCGAAAGCGAACCCGAGCGGATTACTCAGACCTGCCCCGGGCAAGGGCGGTGCAACTCCGCCCGGGGCAAAGACGCTTGAGAATCACTACAACAGGCCCCTCCCCCAGAAGATCAACAAGAAACCCAGCCAGGACCAAGTTCACCTACCAAGGAGTGCAGTTTCAATACCAAGGAGAGCAGCGGAATTCCAGAGGAGGAGAAAGCAAAGCACGGAACTCATGGCTTTCTCCCCATGATTCTTTAGCCTTGCAGTTAATTTAACTTTTTTTTTCTTTTTCAATTTTTTTTTCTCTTCTTCTGCTAAATTTTTTTAACTTTTACTGTTTTCTTTTTTAACGTTTTTTAAATAGTTTATCTAATATATATATATATATATTTTCCTTTTTATATTTTTTCTTTATCGGTTTTCTTTTTTTAATTGTTTCTTTTTTTTTTTTCTTTCTGAACCTCTTTTTATCCCCTTTCTTCCCCCTCACGATTTGAGATCTCTTTGATTTGGCTAAAGCATATTTTCCTGGGATTGTTGCCACCCTTTTAGTATTTTACTTGCTCCATCATATACTCTTATCTGGACAAAATTACAAGGCGGAAAAATTCACCACAAAAAAAAGAACAAGAGGCAGTACCAAAGGCTAGGGACCTAATCAATACAGACATTGGTAATATGTCAGATCTAGAGTTCAGAATGACGATTCTCAAGGTTCTAGCCGGGCTCGAAAAAGGCATGGAAGATATTAAAGCAACCCTCTCGGGAGATATAAAAGCCCTTTCTGGAGAAATAAAAGAAATAAAATCTAACCAAGTTGAAATCAAAAAAGCTATTAATGAGGTGCAATCAAAAATGGAGGCTCTCACTGCTAGGATAAATGAGGCAGAAGAAAGAATTAGCGATATAGAAGACCAAATGACAGAGAATAAAGAAGCTGAGCAAAAGAGGGACAAACAGCTACTGGACCACAACGGGAGAATTCGAGAGATAAGTGACACCATAAGACGAAACAACATTAGAATAATTGGGATTCCAGAAGAAGAGGAAACAGAGAGGGGAGCAGAAGGTATATTGGAGAGAATTATTGGAGAGAATTTCCCCAATATGGCAAAGGGAACAAGCATCAAAATCCAGGAGATTCAGAGAACCCCCCTCAAAATCAATAAGAATAGGTCCACACCCCGTCACCTAATAGTAAAATTTACAAGTCTTAGTGACAAAGAGAAGATCCTGAAAGCAGCCCGGGAAAAGAAGTCTGTAACGTACAATGGTAAAAATATTAGATTGGCAGCAGACTTATCCACAGAGACCTGGCAGGCCAGAAAGAGCTGGCATGATATATTCAGAGTACTAAACGAGAAAAACATGCAGCCAAGAATACTATATCCAGCTAGGCTATCATTGAAAATAGAAGGAGAGATTAAAAGCTTCCAGGACAAACAAAAACTGAAAGAATTTGCAAACACCAAACCAGCTCTACAGGAAATATTGAAAGGGGTCCTCTAAGCAAAGAGAGACCCTAAAAGTAGTAGATCAGAAAGAAACAGAGACAATATACAATAACAGTCACCTTACAGGCAATACAATGGCACTAAATTCATATCTCTCAATACTTACCCTGAATGTTAATGGGCTAAATGCCCCAATCAAAAGACACAGGGTATCAGAATGGATAAAAAAACAAAACCCATCTATATGTTGCCTACAAGAAACTCATCTTAAACCTGAAGACACCTCCAGGTTTAAAGTGAGGGGGTGGAAAAGAATTTACCATGCTAATGGACATCAGAAGAAAGCAGGAGTGGCAATCCTTATATCAGATCAATTAGATTTTGAGCCAAAGACTATAATAAGAGATGAGGAAGGACACTATATCATACTCAAAGGAACTGTCCAACAAGAAGATCTAACAATTTTAAATATCTATGCCCCTAACGGGGGAGCAGCCAACTCTATAAACCAATTAATAACAAAATCAAAGAAACACATCGACGATAATACAATAATAGTAGGGGACTTTAACACTCCCCTCACTGAAATGGACAGATCATCCAAGCAAAAGATCAACAAGGAAATAAAGGCCTTAAATGACACACTGGACCAGATGGACATCACAGATATATTCAGAACATTTCATCCCAAAGCAACAGAATACACATTCTTCTCTAGTGCACATGGAACATTCTCCAGAATAGATCATATTCTCGGTCCTAAATCAGGTCTCAACCGTTATCAAAAGATTGGAATCATTCCCTGCATATTTTCAGACCACAATGCTCTGAAGCTAGAACTCAATCACAAGAGGAAATTTGGAAAGAACCCAAATACATGGAGACTAAACAGCATCCTTCTAAAGAATGAATGGGTCAACCAGGAAATTAAAGAAGAATTGAAAAAATTCATGGAAACAAATGATAATGAAACACAACGGTTCAGAATCTGTGGGACACAACAAAGGCAGTCCTGAGAGGAAAATATATAGCGGTACAAGCCTTTCTCAAGAAACAAGAGAGGTCTCAGGTACACAACCTAACCCTACACCTAACGGAGCTGGAGAAAGAACAAGAAAGAAACCCTAAACCCAGCAGGAGAAGAGAAATCATAAAGATCAGAGCACAAATCAATGAAATAGAAACCAAAAAAACAATAGAACAAGTCAACGAAACTAGGAGCTGGTTCTTTAAAAGAATTAATAAGATCGATAAACCCCTGGCCAGACTTATCATAAAGAAAAGAGAAAGGACCCAAATAAATAAAATCATGAATGAAAGAGGAGAGATCACAACTAACACCAAAGAAATACAGACAATTATAAGAACATACTATGAGCAACTCTACGCCAACAAATTTGACAATCTGGAAGAAATGGATGCATTCCTAGAGACATATAAACTACCAAAACTGAACCAGGAAGAAATAGAAAGCCTGAACAGACCCATAACCAGTAAGGAGATTGAAACAGTCATCAAAAATCTCCAAACAAACAAAAGCCCAGGGCCAGATGGCTTCCCAGGGGAATTCTACCAAACATTTAAAGAAGAACTAATTCCTATTCTCCTGAAACTGTTCCAAAAAATAGAAATGGAAGGAAAACTTCCAAACTCATTTTATGAGGCCAGCATCACCTTGGTCCCAAAACCAGACAAGGATCCCATCAAAAAAGAGAACTACAGACCAATATCTTTGATGAACACAGATGCAAAAATTCTCGCCAAAATACTAGCCAATAGGATTCAACAGTACATTAAAAGGATTATTCACCACGACCAAGTGGGATTTATTCCAGGGCTGCAAGGTTGGTTCAACATCTGCAAATCAATCAATGTGATACAACACATTAATAAAAGAAAGAACAAGAACCAAATGATACTCTCCATAGATGCTGAAAAAGCATTTGACAAAGTACAGCATCCCTTCCTGATCAAAACTCTTCAAAGTGTAGGGATAGAGGGCACCTACCTCAATATTATCAAAGCCATCTATGAAAAACCCACCGCAAATATTCTCAATGGAGAAAAACTGAAAGCTTTTCCGCTAAGGTCAGGAACACGGCAGGGATGTCCGTTATCACCACTGCTGTTCAACATAGTATTAGAAGTCCTAGCCTCAGCAATCAGACAACAAAAGGAAATTAAAGGCATCCAAGTCGGCAAAGAAGAAGTCAAACTATCACTCTTTGCAGATGATATGATACTATATGTGGAAAACCCAAAAGACTCCACTCCAAAACTGCTAGAACTTGTACAGGAATTCAGTAAAGTGTCAGGATATAAAATCAATGCACAGAAATCAGTTGCATTTCTCTACACCAACAACAAGACAGAAGAAAGAGAAATTAAGGAGTCAATCCCATTTACAATTGCACCCAAAACTATAAGATACCTAGGAATAAATCTAACCAAAGAGACTAAGAATCTATACACAGAAAACTATAAAGTACTCATGAAAGAAATTGAGGAAGACACAAAGAAATGGAAAAATGTTCCATGCTCCTGGATTGGAAGAATAAATATTGTGAAAATGTCTATGCTACCTAAAGCAGTCTACACATTTAATGCAATTCCTATCAAAATACCACCCATTTTTTTCAAAGAAATGGAACAAATAATCCTAAAATTTATATGGAACCAGAAAAGACCTCGAATAGCCAAAGCAATATTGAAAAAGAAAGCCAAAGTTGGTGGCATCACAATTCCGGACTTCAAGCTCTATTACAAAGCTGTCATCATCAAGACAGCATGGTACTGGCACAAAAACAGACACATAGATCAATGGAACAGAATAGAGAGCCCAGAAATAGACCCTCAACTCTATGGTCAACTCATCTTCGACAAAGCAGGAAAGAATGTCCAATGGAAAACAGACAGCCTCTTCAATAAATGGTGTTGGGAAAACTGGACGGCCACATGCAGAAAAATGAAATTGGATCATTTCCTTACACCACACACGAAAATAGACTCAAAATGGATGAAGGACCTCAATGTGAGAAAGGAATCCATCAAAATCCTTGAGGAGAACACAGGCAGCAACCTCTTCGACCTCAGCCGCAGGAACATCTTTCTAGGAACATCGCCAAAGGCAAGGGAAGCAAGGGCAAAAATGAACTATTGGGATTTTATCAAGATCAATAGCTTTTGCACAGCAAAGGAAACGGTTAACAAAACCAAAAGACAACTGACAGAATGGGAGAAGATATTTGCAAATGACATATCAGATAAAGGGCTTGTGTCCAAAATCTATAAAGAACTTAGCAAACTCAACACCCAAAGAACACATAATCCAATCAAGAAATGGGCAGAGGACATGAACAGACATTTCTGCAAAGAAGACATCCAGATGGCCAACAGACACATGAAAAAGTGCTCCATATCACTCGGCATCATGGAAATACAAATCAAAACCACAATGAGATACCACCTCACACCAGTCAGAATGGCTAAAATTAACAAGTCAGGAAATGACAGATGCTGGCGAGGATGTGGAGAAAGGGGAACCCTCCTACACTGTTGGTGGGAATGCAAGCTGGTGCAACCACTCTGGAAAACAGCATGGAGGTTCCTCAAAATATTGAAAATAGAACTACCCTATGACCCAGTAATTGCACTGCTGGGTATTTACCCTAAAGATACAAACGTAGTGATCCGAAGGGGCACGTGCACCCGAATGTTTATAGCAGCAATGTCTACAATAGCCAAACTATGGAAAGAACCTAGATGTCCATCAACAGACGAATGGATAAAGAAGATGTGGTATATATACACAATGGAATACTATGCAGCCATCAAAAGAAAAGAAATCTTGCCATTTGCGACGACGTGGATGGAACTAGAGGGTATCATGCTTAGCGAAATAAGTCAATCAGAGAAAGACAACTATCACATGATCTCCCTGATATGAGGGAGAGGAGATGCAACATGGTGGGTTAAGGGGGTAGGAGAAGAGTAAATGAAACAAGATGGGATTGGGAGGGAGACAAACCATAAGTGACTCTTAATCTCACAAAACAAACTGAGGGTTGATGGGGGGAGGGGGGTTTGGAGAGGGGGGTGGGGCTATGGACATTGGGGAGGGTATGTGCTATGGTGAGTGCTGTGAAGTGTGTAAACCTGGCGATTCACAGACCTGTACCCCTGGGGATAAAAATATATTATATGTTCATAAAAAATAAAATTTAATTTAAAAAAATAAAAAAAAATTAGAAATCTAAATTTTATTTAGTACTACTCTTAACAAACATGTATTTTTGAAAATAAATGTTTTAAAAAACTAACAATTGTGTCTAGTAGGTAAGATGTATTAAAAAAAAGTCTTCAAATAAAGATGATATGTTTTACAAGAGTCTGGAATGTGTGTGGAACATACACAGACAGACAAAAGGGACCACTTAGTTGCATAACAGCATGAACCATAGGTTCAAAGAAATTCTTCACTTCATGCTTGATATAAGTATATCATTTCTGTTCATCCAGATTTACATCTTTACATGCCTCCCCTTGTATATAGCTTATGCACTCCCTCATCGTACAGCTATACTTGGATCTAGATATGAATTCAAAGTATTAATGAAGTTAGCCAGTAAGCCAGCCACCACCCATTGCTTGAACATCCATATGGAACATGGCACCACCCAAAGATTTCTCTCTTCACCTTCAACATAGCAACAAGGAGACTCCATTGCACAAGAAAAACCTCAGCTCCCTCACACAGCTGTCTTTCTAGGGCAGAATGCCTGAGGGCTGTTCTCTGGGCAACTCTGTTCTAGCAGATATGTGCTGCTTTTTTAAGAAAAAATTGGCATAAGATAAAAGATAAAATTTGAAACGAAGTATGTTATGAATTAATCTCTTTGATCTTGACATTCAGAAATTGAGAACAAGGAATGAAGGGAGCAAATCTGTCAAAATAATGAATAAATCAGTAAGTTGAAAACTTAAAATAGCTTCACCTGACTATCTTAGACCAAGATATCTAGGCCAAAGGATCAGGAGTAAATATTTGTAAATAATTTTATGGGAGTTAATAAAATTTCAGAGCAGAAAACTGTATATTTCCATATGGAGAATAGTTTTGTTTGAGAAGTAAAGTTTAAATATTTTTCTAAATTGCTGTTTGTAAGCAAGTTTTCTATTTAGGAATTGTTTCTAAACCAGAGAATCATGAAAGCTATGGACTATAACTTGTACAATATCTTATTTTTCCCCATTGAAACATAGATAACTTTCTAGAAAAGAACCTTCCCTCTACCTCTGTGGCTATTCTACAAAATTTTAACAACCAATGCCATATACTTTACTGTAATACTGATGAACAATTTTATTTTATTTAAATATTTTTATTTATTTATTTGACAGAGAGAGAGAGAGAGAGAGCACGAGCAGGAGGAAGGGGAGAGGGAGAGGGAGAAGAAGGCTCCCGCTGAGCAGGGCGCCTGATGTGGGGCTCAATCCCAGGACCCTGGGATCATGACCTGAGCCGAAGGCAGACATATAACCAACTGAGCCACACAGGCACCCTGAACAATTTTAATATAAGCAACAAAACTATAAGAGTAGGTAGTAATGATGATGATGATGATTTAAACAAAAATGAACAGAAAAGCATTTATTTTCTTCCAGTTTTAATTAGTATTTTATCTGGGTCATGATTTGCTTGGATCAGAGGCTGGAGATAGTATTTCTAAACTTGGGTAGGGCTTTTGGTCTATGAAGACACAGAGAAGACATAAAATAAGGCTGACATGAGACAAATGCCTTGAATTTAATAAAGCGCTAGTTAATAAAGTGAGGAAAGATGTTTGAAACTATTGCATATTAATACCTTTCTTAGCACACAGATTTTAAAGATAACTCAATTTATTTTGTGTATAGCTCTCTTTTGCAGCAGGCTCTAATAGAATCTGTAAATAAGAATCCATATACTTAGTCTTGTTATTATATATGGTTGTATTACAAACTTATTTAATACATATATTACATGTATTACATTATATTTTTTTGTCAAATATTTTGCCAAGCTAGTTAGGGAGTCGGTGGGACTACTTAGGTGTTTAGACAAGAAGAAGCAGTGGGGGAAACTCAGTAAAATTTTTTCCTCAAAGCATGTTCCATCCAGACTCTACTAAGGCTGTTTATATCCCTGCAACCCTGATGAACACCTTTCACTTTAGCTGAGGCCATGTTCTTTTTCAGGGCAAAAATTCATTTCAGTTACAGTTTATATGCTATTTTTAGAAAATATGGGGATTGGGATGAGAAACAGAATTCAAAATAAAAAAAGAATTTTCCCATATATAATTTTTTCAGGCCCTAAATATCCTTTTTAATTATATCTACCCCATAATAATCAAATATCTATCATCCAGTAGTACGAAGTGGGCACAGACACCATCTGCACAATCTGGAATCAGATGAGGTTTGAGAGGATGAGGAAAAATTATTGAGAACGCTGAATAAAGCCTGGATTTCACTTTACCCAAGGATCATTGTAACCTCCAGGTAAGCATGAGAAAAAACTACTGCTGTGTAAGGTATCTTGTCAGATGCTTTCTTGGGCCTCTTCCCTCCGTTGCTCTGCCTCCTCATGCAGAAGGGAAAGCGTAGCGAAAAGAATCTTGTTGATTTAAGTCAGAATGTACACATACTTTCATTTTCCTGTGTAGAAACAAAACAAAAATTCTTCATAGCATTTAATTGCTTCCCTTCTGTTTATCAGTAATTTTGTTGAATGGGCACTTCAAGTTTTCTCTATTTCATAGTTGGAAAATGCCAGTTCGAGACATGTAGTTGTTATTGCTGTTGTTTTTAATGGTGTTAGGTTCTAAGAAACACTGGCAGAGCTCTTGAACTCCAAAACTGCCCCCTTAGGGAATTCTTCAGGGAGCTTTAACCTGAGGATTCTTCAAAATGACCAAATTATTAGAAAACTCTCATCTGTAAGGTGGTGGGCAGAAATATGAGTACAGAATGAAATTCAACATTTTTGTTTTCTAGTGGTGGCAACAGACACAATGATTTAATTTTAATGGAAAGCAAGATGTTTTCTTTTAAGAGTTTCCATGAATTAAATATTGCATGCCACGCATTCAGGAAGCAAAGTGCCTTAACTGGCAAATACACACGTAGCATAAACACATGATAAATACATGTAGCTCTACCTGGGTGGGATGCCCTCTATTTTACTGGACGTTTTGAAAGTCATGGATTCCTTTTAGAATTTGATAAAAAGCTATTGATTTTTACTGATAAAATGACCCACGCACACTCACACAAAATGCTTCACACAATCTCCCAGACCTTGGGGTGCCTAGGTGGCTCAGTGGGCTAAGCCTCTGCCTTCGGCTCAGGTCATGATCTCAGGGTCGTGGGATCGAGCCCCACATCAGGGGGCTGCTGAGCAGAGAGCCTGCTTCCTGCCTCTCTCTCTCTCTCTCTGCCTGCCTGTCTGCCTACTTGTGATCTCTGTCTGTCAAATAAATAAAATCTTAAAAAAAAAAAAAAAATCTCCCGGACCTCTTTAAGTTGTGCATGGGTTCTAGGTTAAGAAGTGCTGGTGTACAAAGCTCTACCTTTGTATTAGCGCTTCTTGAACCCATCCAGGTGGCAACGCAACTGAACATGATAATCATCTTTGTGAGACATCAACTGCTCTTAATCCACCCTCCAATCTAGAAAAAAATTACATATGTGTGGGAGGTGATCCTCTGATCTTTTGAGATAATAAACACGCTCTTCTCCACAACATTTCATGTCATCTAGTGGTTTTAATGTACTTTTATGATTCTTGCTGGCATTTAGCCAGCATACTTCCATAAATAATATCTTCTCTCTCATTAATTTGTACCTTGTTTAAATTAGCTTACGATATTATATCCATTAGCTTGTTATTCTTCATCATGCAAAAATTGCCCTAAATCTGGCCATTGGAAACCCCCTCAAGGCAGACACCTGGCTATTCTGACATGCCTTCATCCTGCTTTGAGCACTTTCTTGCTCTTGGGTCCAACAAGATATCCCAGAATTAACCTGTATTTTACCTGTCCCATTCCTGAAATCAGTCAGTTCTTTGAGAAGCTCTAATTCCTCTTAGTAAAGAATGGTATTTAGAAAACTAAATTTGAGTGCTGGGGTACTCCTTGCTTTATGGGTATCTTCATTTCTAAGCCATTTTGGTAGGCAGAGATAGAAAATTGACATGATATACAATATGTTATGATATATGCTATGATATATAATATAAATTCATGTGTTTATGCCAGTAGCCATGCATCAAATCCAGCCCTGCAGGGTTTGTCCTCACCTTACTCAACTGCCTATTTGTGAATCAATTTCCCACAGTGAAAGACCTGCTTCTCAGAAACATCAATACATTTACTTCTTATAATACATACACAAATTGTTTTAGAAACAGTTTGGAATTTTTGAACTGGATGATTACCAAAGGATGTTCCCTGAGTTCTTACTGACCTCTAGTGTTCTCTTTGCTGCTCCTGTAGTTCTTCAAATGGTTCTCCATGAAGCGGTTGCCCGGTCTGCCTCAGGTCTTCTCACCCTCAACATTAATGGCATTTTCTGCCAGATGTGTCTTCGATGTGGTCGACTGTCCTGCACATTGAGAGGCAGATGGATTTTGTGGCATCCATTGTTTCTCCCAACTTGATAGGAATAGCACCACTTCCTCCTAAGTTCTGACAGTCACAAATGTCACAAATGTCTCCAGACATTGCGAAGGGTCCCTACTGTTCCTAAGTTTCTAGTGAACCACAATACCATCTTTGCCTCAGAGAAAGAATGGAAGTACTGCCAAGATTGGGGATTAAAAAAAAAAGAATAAAGAGATTGAGATCATTCAGGGCAAAGTCCTCAACTTAGGAATTGGGATTTTAGAAGCTTGATGGACCCAAGAAGGGGCCCTTCTTGACTAGAATGCACTAACTGCAGATTGACCTGGGAAGAATTAGACAATATGGCCAGATTCCCTGAGCATTACCATCCTAAGCTATATGGAATACATGTATCATTTTCACATTCCTGTGTCCCTACCAGATTTCTGAAATGAATCAGCAATTTAGCATCATCTTGGCTCCATGAGGAACTAAGAAATGAGCATTCTAGGGCCCTGAGATGTCATTTTTTTTAAAAAGATTTATTTATTTATTTATTTGAGAGAGAGAGAGAGAGAGAGAGAGAGAGATCAAGTGGTGGGGGGAAGGGGGAGGGAAAGAGAAATTGAAGCAGAGTATGTGCTTAGAGCAGAGCCCAATGCAGGACTTGATCTCACGACCCTGAGATCAGACCTGAGCCAAAAACCAAGAGCTGGGTGCTTTATCTTAAAATGGCTTTAACTGTCTGGAGCCCCAGGATGTCATTCTTCATAGACAGGCCCCCTGTGCTGATATGGATTTCAACTGGTTGATCAGGGTCTCAGTGGGTTCCAAATTCCCTCAACTGTCCTGGGTGTTCTAATCTCTGTGGGATGGGAATCAGAGAATTTTTTCTTTGAATTACCCTTTTTCCTGTTGCCTCCAAATAGCCTGATTGGAGGTCATGGGTAACTCCCTTTCTAGTCTGGGCCATCAGTCTCCTACAGGATGTGGGAATCATGGACCCCTACCCTCAAAAATATTGCCCCATTTTCAAATGCTTACATCCTCCCTCTATATTACTCTTGCAAATCTCTGCAAGTTTTTTTTTTCTTAAATCTATCCCTATTTAATTTTATATTTGTGGATTTGATATATATACTGAATGTGTTTTCCAAACTTTTCCTATTAGATTCTCGTCATCTACAAATTCAAATAACTTGTCATCACTGCCTTTGATAGAGTCACTCAGTAACATATCCAGTGACCCTGTTTGCCCTTTAGTGGGAAATGCCAAAACATCAGCCATGGCCTGAAATTGTTTGTATTAATGAACTATATCTTTGAGTTAAGGCCTAAGAAGATTTGTTAAAATAAAAATATAATATCTTGCAGTGGTAATCAATTAATATTTTAAAAGGTTTTATTTATTTATTTGAGAAAACACAAGCAGGGGGAGCAGCAGTCATAGGGAGAGGGTGATACAGGCTCCCCGCCAAGCAGGGAGCCTGATATGGGGCTTGATCCTAGGACCCTGGGATCATGACCTGAGCCGAAGGCAGATGCTTAAGCCACTGAGCCACCCAGGTGCCCCATCAATTAAATTTTGAAGGTATAAAGATTGGAGATTGAAGCCAGGCTCCACTGCATGGGAATTTGGAGACTTACGTTGCCTTCTCTGGCCCTCTGCCTCCTCAGTGAAAATAGAGACTCGGAAGACTAGTGAGCCAGAGTCAGAGTGTTGGGTTAATATGGTGACATGTACAAAGGTACCCAGTACTGTTTCAGATACAGAGTAGACCCTCAAGGAATGCTTGTCCCAACATCCCTTCTGACAGAAAATAATCTGAATAGCTAGGTGTTCTTGTTTTCTCCCAAGTACTTCTGGTTTAACATTTGCATGGAACCAGGAATTCTTAATTTAAGATCCCTCTTCAGCTTCTCTAAAGGATTCTCCTCGCCTTGAGTGTCAACTGTCCCATACTTGCTCTAGGGGAATGCTTTTTTGTAGAGTGGAAGGGCAGGAAGCTGTCATACTAAAACACACCAGTTTTTTAATTTGACGTGAAATGAAACACACACACACACACACACACACACACACTTCCTCCAACACATCTTAAGGTTACTTTCCACAGTCAAGGTGAGCTGGTGTTATTTACCAGTTTGAATTATTTTTCTGGAACAAGACTGACCTCTAGAGGACAGGTGAGGAACTTAAGCCACCAAGAGCCAATGTCAGCTACTGTTACAGAGCGTTAAGGTGGTTTAGGAGTGAGACAGATGCTGGAGTTAGCATGGTGTGAGTGAAGGATCTTAATTTTGCATTAACTAATGAGAAAAATTTCATATCTCCTTGATCTCAAGTGTTTATTGTTTACAGCTTTATTGGCATGTTATGTCCAATAAGCTGCATTTTAATAATATTTTCTTCCAATCCCTGAGCATGGAATGTCTTTCAATTTCTTTGTGTCATTTTCAGATTCTTTCATCAGTGTTTTATGGTTTTCAGAGTATAGGTCTTTCACTTCTTTGGTTAGGTTTTACTTCTAAGTATCTTATGGGTTTTAGTGTAATTGTAAATCGGATCTATTCTCTTTCTGCTGTTTCATTAATGGTGTATAGAAATGCAACAGATTTCTGTATGTTGACTTTGTATCCTGCAAATTTACTGAATTTGTGAACCAGTTCTAGAATTTTTTTGGTGGAGTCTCTCGGGTTTTCTGATATGACAGTATCATGTCATCTGCAAATAATGAAAGTCGGACTTCTTCCTTGCCAATTTGGATGGCTTTTATTTCTTTTTGTTATCTGATTGCTGTGACTAAGACTTCCAGTAATATGTTGAATAACAGCGGTGAGAGAGGACTCTCTCTCTTGTTCCAGACTGTGGAGGAAAGCTCTCAGGTTTTTCCTCATTGAGGATGATGACATTAGCTGTGGGTTTTTCATAGATAGCCATTATTATGTGGAGGTATGTTCCCTCTAAACCTACTTTGTTGAGGGTTTTTATCATGAACGGCTGTTGTACTTTGTCAAATGTTTTTTCTCCATCTATTGAAATGGTCATATGGTTCTTATCCTCTCTTTTATTAACTTGGTGTATCATGTTGCTGATTTATGAATACTGAACCATACTTGCAACCCAGGAATAAATCCCACTTGATAGTGGTGAGTGATTTTTTAAAAAATGTATTGTTGGACTTGGTTTGCTCATATTTTACTGAGAATTTTTGCATCCTGGCTCATCAGGGATATTGGCCTGTAGTTCTCTTTTTTTAGTGGAGTCTTTATCTGGTTTTGATGTCAGGGTAATGCTGGACTTGCAGAATGATTTTGAAAGTTTTCATTCCTTCTCTATTTTTTTGGAATGGTTTGAGAGGAATAGGTGTTAACTCTTCTTTATATGTTTGGTAGAATTTGCCTGTGAAGCCAGCTGGCACTGGACTCTTGTTTGTTAGGAGTGTTTTGGTTACTGCTTCCGTGTCTTTGCTGGTTAGGGGTGTGTTCAAGTTTTCTATTTCTTCCTGTTTCAGTTTTGGTAGTTTATATCTATCTAGGAATTTATCCATTTCTTCCAGGTTGTTCAGTTTGTTGACATATAGTTTTCCATACGTTCTCATAATTTTTTGTATCTCTGTGGTGTTGGTTGTTGTTTCCCCTCTCTCACTTGCGATTGTATTTTTTTAGGACCTATCTCTCTTCTTCTTAATAAGTCTGGCTAGAAGTTTATCAATTTTATGATTTTTTTCAAAGAACCAGCTTCTGGTTTCATTGATGTGTTCTGTTGTTTTATTAGATTCCATATCTTTTATTTATGCTCTGATCTTTATTATTTCCTTCCTTCTGCTGGTTTTAGGCTTTATTTGTTGTTTCTTTTCTAGCTCCTTCAGGTGTAAGGTTAGTTTTTTTATTTGAGATTTTTCTTGCTTTTAAAGGTAGGTCTGCATTACTGTGTACTTCCCTCTTCGGACTGCTTTTGCTACATCCCAAACGTTTTAGACTATTGTGTTTTCATTTTCATTTTTTTCCAAATATTTTTAAAATTTCTTCTTTGACTTCTTGGTTGACCCATTCATGTTCAATAGCATATTGTTTAACCTCCTTATTTTTGTGCTTTCTCCAAATTTTTTCTTCACTTTAAGTTTTATAAAGTTATGGTCAGAAAAGATGCATGGTATAATTTCAATCTTTTTGTCTTTGTTGAGGCCTGATTTGTGTCCTAATATGTGATCTATTCTGGAGACTGTCCTATGTGCTCTTGAAAACAATATGTATTCTAGGCCGTTTTAGGATGGAATGTTCTGAATATATACATTCAGTCCATCTGGTCCAGTGTGTCATTCAGAGCTATTGTTTCTTTGTTTATTTTCTGTTTAGATGATCTGTCCATTGCTATTAGTGGGGTGTTGAAGTCCCCTACTATTATCATATTATTATCACTTAGTTCTTTTATGTTTGTTAGTGTTTTACATATTTGGGTGCTCCCTTGTTGGGTGTATAGATATTTACAATTGTTAGATCTTCTTGTTGGATTGTCCCTTTATAATGATATAGTTCCTTTCTTTATCTCATTATAGTCTTTGTTTTAAAGTGTAGTTTTTCTGATGTATGTATCACTATTCTGGCTTTCTTTTGACATCCATTTGCATGATGAATGTTTCTCTATCCCCTCACTTTCAATCTGCAGGTGTCTTTGGTATAAAAAGAATCTCTTGTAGGCAGAGTATAGATGGGTCTTGTTTGTTGTTGTTTTTTTTTTTTAATCCATTCTGACACCATATGTCCTTTTAGTGGAGCATTTGGTCCATTTACATTCAGAGTAATTATTGATAGATATATATTTATTGCCATTTTATTTCTTGTTTTGTCATTGTCTCTGATCCTTTCTTGTCTTTGTCACTTTTCATCTTTCCTTTCCTTTCAAAGTGTCCCCTTTACTATTTCTTGCAGGGCTGGTTTAGTGGTCATGAACTCCTTTAGACATTCCATACTCATGGATTGGAAGAACAACTATTCTTAAAATGTCTATATTACCCAAAGTGATCTATGTATTTAACACAATGTCTATCAAAATACCAACAGCATTTTCCAAAGAGCTAGAACAAACAATCCTAAAATTTGTATGGAGCCACAAAAGACTCTAAGTAGCCAAAGCAACCTTGAAAAAGAAAAGTAAAGCTGGAGGTATCACAGTTCTGAACTTCAAGTTATATTACAAAGCTATAGTGATGAAAATAGTATGATACTGTCACAAAAATAGACACATCAATGGAACAGAATAGAAAACCCAGAAGTGAACCCACAATTATGTGGTCAATAAATCTTCAACAAAGCCAGAAAGAATATCCAATGGGAAAAGGACAGTCTCTTCAACAAATGGTATTGGGAAAACTGGGCAGCAATATGCAGAAGAATGAAACTGGACCACTTCCTTACACAATACACAAGAGTACATTCAAAATAGATTACAGATCTAAATGGGAATCATGAAACCATAAAAATCCTAGAGAGGAACACAAGCAGTGACCTCTTTGATGTTGGTCACAGAAACTTTCTAGGTATGTCTCCTGAAGTAAGGGAAACAAAAGCCAAAATAAACTGTTGGGACATCATCAAAATAAAAAGCTTCTGCACAGTGAAGGAAATGATCAACAAAACTAAAAGGCAGCCTATGAGATGGGAGAAGATATTTGCAAATGACATACCTGATAATAGTATCCAAAATCTATAAAGAAATTATAAAACTCAACATCCCTAAAATGAATAATCCTGTTAAGAAATACTTGTGATAAATACTGTGTGTTATATGGAAGTGTTGAATCACTATATTGTATACCTGAAACTAATATTACACTGTATGTTAACTAACTGGAATTAAATTAAAAACTTTAAAAAAGGAAAAAAGAAAAATAAGCTGCACATATTTACAAGGAACCATTTGATTAGTTTATATACTGTGTATACTTTAGCATAATCAAGATACCAAATGTTTCCATCAACCCCTAATATTTCCTCATGTCTTTTTGCAATCCATCCTGTCTCTATCCCCATTTTTAGACAACTACTAATCTGCTTTCCATTGCTCTAGATCCATCTGCATTTTCTAGACTTCTTTATAAGTGGAATGATACAGCACCCAATCTTTTGTGTCTGGCTTCTTATACTCAACCTAATGATTTTCAGATTCATCTAAAGTTGTGTGGATCAGTCATTCATTCCATTCTATTGCTGAGTAACATTCTATTGTATGGAAAGAATACATCTTGTTCAACTTAAGGTGGATCCTAGTTCTTAATGTGAACATTAAAACTTCTAGAGGAAAAGATGAGAGAAAAATGTTGTGACCTTAGGGTAGATAGCATTTTCTTAGAATACCAAGTGAACAGGTAATAAATTAAGAAAGAGAGTTGGACTTTATCAGAGTTAAAGATATTTGCTCTTTGAAAGAAGCCATTATGAAATCAAAAAGGCAAGTCACAGATGGTGAAAAAATTTGCATGCATATATCAGATAAATAATATGGCAATAAAATAATAAAATAATATCAAAATAATAATATGCTCAAAACAAACACTCGATTTTTAAAAAATAACAGATATATCACAAAAGAAAATATGTAAGAGCCCAATAAACACATGAAAAGATACTGAACCTCGATAGTTCTCAGAGAAATGATAAATGTGTGTTTTAATGTCTCGAAATTAGATACATCTTACAATTAATGAACTTGCAATTGATGTGCTTCTTTTTATGTAAAATTAATACTTTTATTTTTAGATGCTGTATCTACTGGGTACTAAGGTTTGGTAATATTCTAAGCACTTTGTATGCATTGTTTCATTTAATCTTCACAAAACCCTATAAGGAGATATATAATTAAACTTCTTCACAGGTGAGTAGATTGAAGCTCAACGAGTTTAAGAAACTTGCACTTAGTTTAAGTAACTGGTCACACAGCTAGTCAGGGGCAAAACCAGTCTTGGAATCCACTCTCTACCTCTATAGCCCACAGGTTTAAGTATTATGCTGTTTTTTTATTACTACATTGCTGGTAGGTTTTCAGTGGAGAACATTTACAAAAACAGGACCTTCCCTAAGTCCTGTTATTAACTTATTCTGCTGCATTTTGTGGGACATTAGTCACTGTAAGTTAAATGCCTAATGTTCAGTAGGTTTACTACATAAGTGCTAGAGAACTTTTTTCAAATTGCCAAAATAGGGAGGGTGAAGTCCTAGAGTCTCTACATAGTCATAAGAAATAAATTGCCAAAATACAAATTTGAAAATTACATGATTCCACTAACTTAAGCCAGATTTTATTGATCACTCTTTTCTTTCAATGTTTTACAGCTGTCTTCTATATAAAAGCACTCGAGTGCTGTGATCTTCTTTATCTGTGGTTCTCAGCCAGGAGTGGCTTTGTCTCTCATGTAATATTTAGCGACATCTGGAGACATTTTTGTCTCTTTGGGGTACGGGGGGAGGCTTTCTGGTGAGCGGAAGCCAGAAATGCGGCTAAACATCTTAGAATTCAGGACCGCCCCCACAACAAAGAATTATCCAGCCCCAAATGTCAGTAGTGCCAAGTTTGGGAAGTCCCACCTTATGCAAACATTGTTTTATCGACATCAGTTGAAGAAATGAGTGGCTGCAGAAAATTAAAGAGGAGGAGGATGTGGTCCCTGTTAGCACATCGAGTAATCCAATGGTGGGGGAGAACCCAAGTCTAATGCTAAGAACAATATAATGAATGCCACAGGAGAAAATAATAGAATATTTTAAGGCTTTAAGGGAGGGAATATAACCAGATAATCCAGTCCAGAAAACCGAGAAGAACTCTGAGAGGATTAAGTATGGAAATACCCTTCGTTTTTAATAAAAACAATAAATGTGGGGTGATATGAGATCATTCCTGGTTGCCAAGCATCATCTACCTTTTAATACACTGAAACTCAGCAGGACAAGGCTGAAACTGTGTCATGAGACTTAACTAAAGGTGGTGGAGTCCCGGGAGGAGAGAGGCGGGACACCAGAGAGGGTGGCAAGCAGCAGGCTTGCTCTCTTGGGCCTGGAGGCGCCTTGCCTGCCGATCTTGGGCTCTACCCCTCCAGCTGGGGTGTCTTCTAACACCCACTACCTCAAAGCCCACATCCAGGCATCTGAACGTCTTTAACTCTGTGCCCAGGGAGAATTAGAGTTCAGCTCTGACCCCGACTATCTGCGCAGCTTTAATGTTTTCTAAACTTCGGTTTTCTCCTCTGAACTGGAGTAACAGTAGTACTAATGCATTGGGTACTGTATAAATTAAATCAGATCACATGTACTGTATAAATTAAATCAGATTACATGTAAATTGCTTCGTGCTGTGGATACACCTGGTTACTACTCAACCACCACTATTATACAGCAGTTATTTATTGCTGAGGTATTGTTATTGTTAGGAATTAAATCAAAGCTTGTTCCCTTCTCATTGGAAAAAAATACATCTGTATATAAGTATGAAAATGGGGGGAAGCACGAAGAAGGTGGTTATGACAGCCCTGCATCGGCATCTATGGAAGAGAGGGCTGTGGGCCGAGGGGGATGGAGGGAGAGGAGGGCTTCCTGGAAGGCTCACAGAGAAGGGGCTGGAATGGGGATGGCAAAGAAGGGGAGGATGGGTTTGCTGGGGAGCCTGACTGAGCCCCGCAAGAAAGGGTTCAGTGGAATTAAATTCACTCAATACGCACTGAACGCTTGCTTTACTTGAAGCAAGGATCAAATGATACCCTGTAAAATCATAGCCAAGAGTATGTACTTTTGTACATACTTTACAGACTTTTTTTACATACTTTGTACAGTACTTTACAGACAAGTAAAACCACTACCTGTTTGAATTTGGGGGGAAGGAAGCAGGTGCGTGGTGAGAGGTTAGGGGAAGTTCACAACCCACGAAATGGTTGTATCAAGAAAAAGGAACAAGAAGGACAAAAAGTCAGATGTGGAACTTTTTACCGCCCCCACCCCAAAAAAAGCAAAAAGAAAAATTTAAGAATTGCCAAAGCCCAAGGAGGCCAAATCAATTATGAAAATTGGAATATGGAACAAGAAACTGGGAGTCAGGGGTGCCTGGGTGGCTCAGTGGGTTAGGCCTCTGCCTTGGGCTCAGGTCATGGTCTCGGGGTCCTGGCATCGAGCCCCGCATCGGGCTTTCTGCTCAGCGGGGAGCCTACTTCCCACCCACCCCCCACCTGCCTCTCAGCCTACTTGTGATCTCTGTCTGTCAAATAAATACAATCTTAAAAAAAAAAAGAAAAAAAAAAGAAACTGGGAGCCAGGAAGGAATATACATTTTCATACACGTCAGGAGCAGCTGGGTGGGGTGGGGTGCGGTGGGGACCAGGGAGTGGCAATCACTCTGCACACCTGTTTGGGCCCACAGATGAGTTTTACAACAGTAATAAAACACTCTGCAATTAAAATATTGTAAATCCTCATTTTAAATTGAATTAAAAATGTTTAACGATTTATTGACTTAAATGCATACATTAAATAATAAATAGAATATTAAGTTAATAATAAATAATTAAAATAGTAAATTGTTAATGAAGAAGTCTTCACAACTCCCCCCACCCCTGCTTCCCTCTATTTTCCCTGCTTCTGTTAGGTGGGGAGATTTCCTGCTTCATGGCTTCGCTTCCAGGCAGGAGAGGCTGAGTCATGCATCTAACAAAGAGGAAATGAAAAGAGGCCAGAGGGTAAGTGAACCAATATAGTCCTTTAGGGCCGATAAAAAGGAGGTGAGGAGAGAGGCTAATGACTTGTCCAGCGAGGGGTTCTGGATGAATGATTGATAGCAGAGGGGGACCTTGGGCTGTATGAAGGTGGGGCTGGGAAGAGAATGGCAAGGGGAATTAGCAGGAGGTGCTCTGGGTTCCCAGCTGGAAACCCTTTAATGGTCTCCCAGGAAATGAAAGCAAAGGGGGCAATTGCTTGATGATTTCTGGTCGCTGCCCTGTCAGGACAGGGGGCCCTGGGGGCCTCATGTTTCTGGTGGTAAGTGTTAAACTTAGATGGGCTTTATCTGGGCAGAACCTCGGGGAATGGGCATCAGAGGAAGACCCAGAGACACAAACATTCAGAAAGGGAGAGAAAAAGTTAGCTTTAGGCTCCGTAAGGAAATAACGTGCAAAATTACCACGGTTTCTGAATTTAAGTGAATCCATTCATGGTGAGGAGATAACCTTCCTACGCCTCTGTCCTTTTCGCAAGGGTCGTGGCATGGCTTCAGATGTCAATACGGCGAAGTTCAGAAGGACACTCGTTTCTCTTAAGGGGTCCAGGTTTATTCAGGGTTTTATTTTGTGAAAGACCATCAGCAGATCTGGTGATTTATTAATGATCTTGGGATGCAATCTGTTTCTCCTCGTATGTGAGCTGTATAAGCCCACTGGAAGCAAGGAAAAGTGTCAGGTTTTGTTTCCACACCAATGAGGTTTCAGTCTCTTGTAAAACCATGAAGGCATAATTAGGAATGAACTAAGTGGGCCAAGGCTCCAGAAAAGCATTAAACGAGAGAAAACCGTCTGAAGAACCAGCGGGAGCAAATAGCAAGGCAAACTGTAAGCCAAGAGACTCCCTTTCACCCTGGTAGATGGGAGAATGTGTGAGACAAACCTCCTCTGTCCCTGATGTCACTCCTTTGGAAGCCAGAATGAGACACTGCAAACTTCTCCTCAGAGTTGGAAATTGTTATTTGAGCAAAACATTGGTTTTATCTTTTTATGTTCGGGTGTTTCTATGGTCAGCTCATCGGTAATTCTCTTATTTCCCATTCTGTCCTTATGGGCCGTGATACACTTTGACTTTCTGTTTTATTTCTTATAATGCTATGCCACAGTTGGAAGGTATCATGAAAAATAAGGTTTTGTGAGCATTTTCTTCAGAATGCTCCATGTAAATCCCGAATGACGGTGCTTGATTGCGTGTGCGTATGTGCTGGGCCTGCATTCCAAACGTGTTGCAAGAATACGTGCATGGCGGGGTTGCCCCACCAGCCAGCAGCTGTGTGATGTGCTGCCATTACAAATATGCAGGAAATGGGTTTGCGTATGGAGTGATCTTCCTGTCTTTCCTCGTGATTAGAAAGCTGCATTATCAGGGAGGAGTGCTGAGTCAGCAGCCCTGTGTTGATGTGGCAATTTACTAGATATCCGAGTGTTCTTTCCTGGAGCGGGGGTGGCGGGGGGGGGAAGGGTGGAGCAAGAGGGACACAGGCAGCCATGCCAGCAACCGAGGTCTTCAGTCCAGATCTATGGGGAAAGAGTGGGATCCGGGGTCGTTTGTTGCTGGAACCTTCTATACCTCTGGGGATCCCAGTACTAGCGGGGAGGTTTAAGGGTGTGGGGGTAATTGGGCCTACTCTGCCTTGGCAGTTATTTTTGTAGGAGGAGGGGCTCAGGTGTTGCCATGACCACGTGATCCAAAAATCAGATAAGGTTTTACATCAACTTTATTGAAAAATGTGATTGAGAAATTTGATTCAACCATACAAGAAAAATTGAGTAAAGACTTTGATGCCCTTTATTCAAGGCAAGCAGAGCACGAATCAGAAGCAGTGGAGTACCATTCTGGAGTGAGGGACAAACCGAGTTTTATGGAACATGAGAAGAGATGCGGAAACAGGGCGGGGTCGGCTAGGAGGCTGGGGATTTTCTTAGAAGGCCAGTGGGTTTTGTTTTCGAGGGTAAGGTGAGCTAGCTAAAGCTGAGTGACAGCGTTGTGATCGGCCTGTGTTCGATTTCCTTGATAGGCATTTCCTGTTAGTGCAGGCTGAGTCTGGTTTAGATTTGTGATGTGGGCCAGGCCAGTGGTAGGGCCTCCATTTTGTGGGGCCGATATATAAATTAACTTCATCAAACTAAAATTGATGAAGCACTTACTATGGTAGCAGAGTGCTATGCTGGGTGTGGGGACCCAGCAGCACCCAATCTCTTCATGTGGAGTTCTTCAGTGATTAATCTCTCTCTTGGAGGAGGCCACCTGTTTTGGTTTGTGTTTTCTCAGAAGATGACCATAAGCCTAGGATTCCTGGAGAAGTGATTTCCCTCCAAGGGAAACCAGGAAAGGTTCAAAAGAGGCCGGATGAGAGAGGAGAAGAAGCCAAACATGGGTGGAATTTCAGGGCAAGTCCTAGACTTGGCTTGATCCCATGGGGAGTTCTGGAACATAATGCTCAGCACACAGGAGTTGGGCTTTTGTATTCCCACATCTGTCAGAGACTGGCTATGGGCCTTTTATGGGAGTTATAAAACTCACAAGTACTTCCAGATCTCATTACTGGAGACATAGCTTTGGCATCCACTGGACATTTTCTGAATGTTCCAGATGCAAGCCATTAGCAGCAAGTAGACAGAAGCTGGGGATGAGCAGGTAGACCAGGCACCAACAGTGTCTATTATGCCCACCAGTGGGAGAGGGTATAGACAGGACATAAAGAAAAAAAGAGCACCCAGAACTTTGTTACCAAGTGTAGTCTCAGAGAGCAGCATCTTGTCTAATGGAGATCTGTCAACAGGAAGCTTGTTAGAATGGTGGAATCTCAGGCCTCATTGAAGACCCAGTTAATCAGAATCTGAATATTAAGAAGATCTCCGGGAGATAGGTATGCATATTGTCTTCCAAGAAACTTGACTCTAGAGTGTTAGAAAAAATGATTTACTGACCTCCTTAATTGACAGAAATAAGCATCATGATCAGAGCTGCAATATGGTGGGCCTAGAAAATTCTTAGTCCAAAGGTCCTCTGGCCCAGCAGCTAAAACCAGGGGCAAGATAATGCATTCCCAGCTGAGAGCAAGACAGTGCCTGCTTTGCTTCCCTGAGTCCTATCATGCCAGACATGCAGGGAAGCGGGGAGATGATCAGGAGGAAGGATTTGGGTGCTGACATAGAAAAGCAAAGTATAAAATAAGGCAAGATATAGAGCTAACCCCACAATCTAGACTTGAAAGGCAGATTGAAAAGTCGCAGCAGGTAAATCACTTGACTCAGATATGTGTCAGTAAGGAGTCAGGACACAGCTCACGCATGAGAAGAAACCTCTGAGGTAAGATATGTTGGTCACCAGAAGGCCCCCAATAGTACAAAAATGTTTCTTCTGCAACACTGAAAATTCCTACCTTCAGAGTCATGATGCAGTCAGTCCACTCACACCATCTGAAGAGGGTTGTTATCTCTGGAGGGCTGCTTGCCACCATATTTGGGGGACATCTGGTTAAAGACGCAGATTGCATACACTCATTTAACCTCAGAACATTTCTAAAATCACATGAGAAAATTGTGGTTTTGTTATTTTGGCTGGTTGCTTTCAGTCATTAAGCTAGGAAGATAAAGGGAATTGAAGAGAATATAACAACAATAACTTGTCAGAGGCTAAAAAAGTAGGTTGGTTACTATGGGTGGTAATTGGCTTGGTAGAACCAAGAAAATTGAGTTCTAGAAACTGAGCATGGGGGAAGGCTGATAATCCATTTCCTGTATCCACAGAATGTCTCTAAAGGCTGAAGACTTAGCAGCATGAGAAACGAAGTTTGAGCCAGAAACAGACCAATGGGGCTATTGGTCGTCTGTGGAAGATGCAGTTTGACCTTCGATCCAGCATGCTGCCGCCACCCCTCCAGGAACGAAGGCAGGTGACTGGAGGTTGATTCTCCACAGACAGTGAAACAGATGGTAGCCTTCAGATAGTAGTACACCAGACACAGCTAAGATCAGGGCTGCCATAATGAAAAAAGAGGCATAAGTTTAAGTTTAAATTCTGAATTGTACAGGCCATGCTGGGCTCCATTATCTTGCAGCTAGGAGAGCAAAACCGTCTTCTTTGGGCATCCAAAGATAATAATACTGGGGATCTCCCAAAGAAACTGCCCAGCTAGATCATCCTACTTTCCACACTTTTCTCCCTTCCTCCCTGGTTCCCTTCTAAGCAGAGTTCTCAGTTAGCTTTTAGATGCCCCATTCGAAAATACAGTAGACTGACAAGTATCCACAAGCATTTAAGAAAGACATCCAAAATGAAAGAACAACCCCAGAGCATTTTCCATGTTAGAGATGCTTCTCCCAGCGGCTGTCCCGAGGGGCTGGGAAACAGCCCAGAAGCTAAAAGAGTTAATGTTCCACGGAACAAACTGGACCAGAGAGACAAGAGAATAGAATAAGCCCACAAAGGAATTCTTCTCTGTTTCACTTCAAAGGTTCTGATGTGTTATATTTCCATACAGCTTCTCTGAGATGACTGAGCTGTATGCATGAGCCACTGACTGGGTTTTCAAGCTCTGGCCAACTGGGTAATAGCTATCCTTCTTTCTGTGTCTCACTTGCCTTCTCTCTTCCTCCTGATATCCTGGAATGGCACCTGATCATGACCGTTAGCAAGCAGGCTTTGCCTTAGGTCCTTTGGCTAGATAACACAACATGACCACAACGAGCAGACTGTTCACTTTGTACCTGCTGACTCACATGGGACCATGGAGGCATTGAAAGTAGTCTTTTATTGCATTAAGGTATTGATTTTTATTTTACTTTTATTACAGAAAATTTCAACTATATACAAAAGTAGAGACACCAGCTTCATGAGCCTCCATAGACTCGCCAGCTAGCTTTAGTTATGATCACCCAAGGTCTCCTGGCACACCTATTCCTCTATGTTCTTTTTCCAGTAACTTTGATGACTTTGAAGCAAATTCTAAGCATCATCCCCTGTTATCCACAAACATTTCCACACATTCACTGAAGGTCAGGACTCTAAAATCATAACACAGTATCTTTTATCATAACTAAAACATTTGATAATTTCTTTATATAATCAAAAAGCCCATTCTTTACATTTCTCTACTTGATCCCTAATTTTCTCCTTTTGTGGTTGATTAATTCAAATCAGAATTCAAATAAGTCCACAAATTTCATTTTCTGATATACATGTTATATATACATATCATCTGATATACAAGTCATATATATATAATCTCTTTCAATCAAAATTTCTCTTTTTATCCTTGAATTATAATTTTTGAAGAAAATTAGTAATTTGTCCTAAATATATTCCCACGAAATTCCAGTTTTATTAGTGTATTCTTTGGTGTTTTTCCCTTTAAGTAGGTATAACTTATGAATTTTAATATATTTGAAATGAATTTTCATGAATTTTAATTCATGAATTTTAATATATTTGAAATGTTTAAATTCATTGCCATTAACATTTTTTTTCATGTTCAAATTGCCTTATTTTTGGTCAGTGGGAGCTTTTTCGTGTTGGCTTCTGGGTCCTTTTGATATGACCCTGGTGGTCTTTAATGGCCTCTTTGCTTTCTGGCATAACAAGATGTTCAGACTCATCCTGTATATTTCCTCCCCCAGGCCTAGAATCAATTATTTTTTCAAGGAGCCCATCTTCTATAGCAACAAAAGTTTTAGAAGTTATTATAAGAGAGTATTTTTCTGACTCTGAGATAGAAAAAATTCCTTAAAATGACACAAAATGCTAAGCATATAAGAAAATAAAGATATATTTAACAGCATCAAGACATCTTAAAATTTGTAAGACGCCAAATCAGAGTATTTTTGCATCATATATAACCAACAGTATATAGAAAGAACTCTAATAAGTTAGTAGGAAAAAAGAAAAAATCTTCCTCAAACTTTCCCTGACCAAAATAAATTTCAAATAAGGAATTCACAGAAGAGGAAATCCATATCATCGTAGTGTTATGAAAGGATGTTCAGTTTCTTTGGCAATCAGGGAAGTGCAAATTATGACACATCATTTTATCTATGCTGAATAGTCAGGAGTCAAGAAATTTGACAGTATCAAGTGCTGGAGAGGTACGTATTAAGGATGATTTTGTATTGTTCTGATGAGAACAGGTATTAGAAAACCACATCAGGAGACAAAAACTAGAACCAAGTCCAGTATATACTGATAGGATAATGGATACATAGTTCCTGGTACTCTAGTTCATTGGGTTCATTGCTATTCAATAGACTCACAATGAAAAAATGAACTATACCTAGAAACCACCCGACTTTGAGAAATCTAATGTAGGATGGAACAACCAAGATGCAGAAGACTATAGAATATGTAGGATTTTTATAAACAATTTGGCACTGTTTTGTATATGCTCTGGAGAAACTCTTGCATTGTCTGTGTACATATGCAGACTTTCCCTAGGGCTGGAGTCTGCATACTACGGCATATGGCCCACCATATGCTTTTGCAAGTAAAATTGTATTTGAATACAGCCACACCCATTTGTTCATGTCTGTTTTCCCACCACAATAACAGAGTAATGGTAATAGAGACCATATGGCCCCCAAAGACTAAAATATTTACTGTCTGGCCCTTTACCAAACATTTTGCTACCCTCCCACCACACTCTAGAGTATGTGCAAGATGGTGCCAAATTTTAATAAAGCTCATATGCAAGCAAAAATAAACAACCTATTATTTTCTCAGATTTCGTGATAAGGACATACAAACAAAACTAAGGAATGATGAATAAAAATTCAGAATACTGTTTAGTTCAGGTAGGTATCAGAAGGTAGAAAATGGAATTGGGGGAAATCCATAGTAAATGGAAGTTACTGGCACTACTCCCTTCTATGAATTAAATATTAGAAATATAACAAAAATAAATAATTCCAGAAAATTTCTTAGGACTGAGCAACATAATCTTCCAGATTAAAAGAGCCTGAGTACCCGTAAAATTGAGTAAAAGTAAACCCATCCCAAAGCACACCATTATGAAATTTCAGGACATTAGAGACACAGAAATTCTGAAAGCTTCCTGAGACCAAAGTTAAGGTCATATACAGAAGATCAGAAGTTAGAACAACCTTTGAGTTTTTGATAGCAAGGCTGGTTACAAGAATATTTTTGGAGAAAATGTTTTTTAGCCTGGAATCCTATACATTACTAAATTAGTAATTTATTAGAGGGGAGAGAAAAGGCATTTTCAGATGTTCAAGATCTAAAAAGCTTTACTCTATTGTCTCTTTTCTCAAGTTGTTCATGGAGCAATTGCTACACAAAATTGAGCTAGTGAACCAAGAAGAGGATGATGAAGGATGTAGGAAATGAGAATCTAATCCAGGAGAGAAATGGGGAAAAAAATCCGCAGATTCTAGGTCATCGCAAAAGGATGACAGACTTTCAGGAGCCTTGAGAGCAGCTGTTTGGTCTGTACCAGATCAGAGGGTCTGAGGGTCACTATTTTAAGAAAAGTGAAATTGATTAGATACCTCAAGAATTTGAATTTGTTTTTTTCCAGTTTTACTGAGAAATAATTGACACACATTTCTATAAGTTTAAGGTGTATGGTATGATGGTTTAATATACAATATTGTGAAGTCATTACAACAAGAGCAGCTAACATCCATCTTCTCATATAGATACAATAAAAAGAACAGAAAAAAGGAAAAAAATTCTCTTTAGGGTGGTAGAACTCTTTGGCTTCACTCTCTAACCAACTTTTTTATTTAATGGCTGTGTTAGCTCTGGTCATCATGTTGTACATTACATCCAGTAGTACTCATTTGTTGTAACTGGAAGTTGATGCCTTTTGACCACCTTCTTCCAACTCCTCTTCTTTCCACCCCTCACCTCTGGTAAACCCAAGTCTGATATCCTTTCTTACAAGTTCTCTCTTTTTTTAAGATTCCATGTATAAGTGAGATGAGATGGTATTTCTCTTTTTCTATCTGACTTATTTCACATGGCATAATGCCCTGCGGTCCTTCCATATTGCAATGGTCTTGTCATTCCTCACTTTTTATGGCTAACTAAATAGTCCATTGTATATACACACCACAACTTCTTTATCCATTCATCCATCAGTGGGCATTTAGGTTGTTTCCATGACTTCGCTATTGCAAATAATGCTGCTATGAACAAGAGGGTGCAGCTGTCTTTTCGAGTTAGTGTTTTCATTACCTTTAGATATAGTCCCAGAAGTGGAATTGCTGGATCATATGGTTATTTTATTTTTCATTTTTTGTGGAACTCTATACTGTTATCCATAGTGGCTATACCAATTTACAGTCCCACCAATAGTGTACAAGGGCTCCCTCTTTTCCACACCCTCACCAACATTTGTTACCTCTTGTCTTTTAGTGGCCATGTAGCAGGCCTGAGATGGAATCACACTGAAGTTTTAACATGCACCTCCCTAAGGACCAGTGCTGTTGAGCATCTTTCAGACCTGCCTTCTGTACATCTTTCATACATCCTTCTTTGGAGAAATGTCTATTCAGATCCTTTTGCCCATTTTTAAATTGGGTTATTTGTTTTTCTGCTACTGAGTTTCATTAGTTCTTTATATATTTTGGATATTAAACCTTATCAGATATATGGTTTGAAAATTCTTTTTCCCATTCTATAGGTTGTCTTTCCACTTTGTTGATGGTTTCTTTTGCTGTAGAGAAGCTTTTTAGTTTGATGTAGTCCAATTTGTTTATTTTGTTGCTTATGCTCATAGGTGTCATATCCCAAAAAATCATCACCAAGACCCTTGTCAAGGAGTTTTGTTCCTATGTTTTCTTTCTAGGAGTGTCGTGGTTTTAGGCCTTCCATTTAAGGTTTTAATCCATTTCCAGTTAATTTTTGTGAGTGGTGTAAGCTATGGATCATTTCATTCCTTTACCTGTGAATATCCAATTATTCTAGTGCCATTTATTGAAGGGGCTGTCTTTTCTCCATTGAGTATTCTTGGCTTCCTTGTCAAATATTGGTTGACCATATATTGTTGGGTTTATTTATGGGCTCTTGGCTCTGTTCCATCTATCTCTTCATTTGTTTTTATGTTAGTTTTGATAACTACAGCTTTACAGTATAGCTTGAAATTGGGAATGTGATACTTTCTGCTTTTTTTTTTTCTCATGTATTTTAAATGTATTAAAATAAGATTTATCTAGCAAGGAGGGGTTTGTGGTTGAGCTAGTCATAAATATATATGAAACTAAACACATTTAAAAAAAAAACAAGATAATTCAGAATATTAGGAAAACAAAATCTGCAAAAAGTAAATTATAGAATACGGCCCAGTTAGGATGAATTCCATGTACACAGTCATAATAATGAAAACAGAGAATATCGGTCTAACTAAAATTTTGACATTGCTCTATTAGAATATGGCAGGATGGGAAATGCGCACATTTGTGGCTGTAAAGGCCACACATCCATCGCTATTTCTTCAACAGTTTTAGGACAGACATGAAGGAAAATGCCAGAAAAATTAGCTAAAGGAGTGAAAACTAATTCCTTTAAAGGAGTGAGAAATCTGAGAAGAAAAATTCTGTGCCTGCACAGTTTAAATTAAAATTTTAAAGATAAGTTACAAAAATGACACCACAGACCAAACTCTGTTGTATTAAATACAATCATCCTTTCCCAGTTTAATCAACCAACCTAGATAATATGGCAATATCGGGAATTGGCCTTTCCCTTAAAAGAAATGAATTAAACAAGTCAGGTTGAACCCACAAGGAGGAGATGCTATTTTTTTGCAATATCTTCAGCACATTACACAATCTTTCCATTCACATGAAACTGTTCCTCCAGAAATGAGTGTTGTTTGGCAGTCAGAAAGGAAAGGAAAAAAAAAAAAAAAGGCAGCCTCTAACACTCAGAAACTAGTCTGTCATAGCCAGGTTCATGTTGGCCGCCTGCTAGACATAAACCTTGTCACAGAATACCAACATCAGACAAGTTACTCTGAGACCATAAAAAATGAGACAAAATGGCGCCTTTCAGAATTTCATTCAAGTATGGACAAAAGCAAGGTCACTATGTCACCCATAAAGTAACAAACACCCCTGTCTCTCACCCAAGAATGATTGATTGCTATTTCCTTACCATTTACAGTTTTATCCTCCCTATAAATAAGATTTATTGAGATACCCATCAAGGATTTACACTTCCTCCCTTTTCTGATGGCATCCAGCATGGAGCCAACGCCATCCGTTACTAAGGTGGAACGTTGGATGATGCCTTATTGTCGTCAGTGTGGACAAGGGAGGATCCAGTTTAGCACATTGACTGAAGACTTTGCTTTTGCTAATTACATCGCTAGGCACTGGGCAAGTCAAGAGTGAATATGACATTGTTTCTGTCCTTGAGTTCCTAAGAGCACCTTAAACAATCCCAGAAAACTAGAATTATACATTTTGAAACTGGAAAGAGCATGGAAGTTATTGTCTGTGAATGGAAAAAGCATTGACCTAAAACATTTGGGTTTAAATGAATCCTTACCGTGTATTAACCACAAGACAAATCACTTGACTACTGTTTTCTCAGATGTAAAACAATGATTTATCCTACTTAAACAATCACTGAGAATATTAAATAAGATAATGTGCATTGACATAAAGTTGTATGAGGCCACTATAATGTAAAGGAAGGGAGGCCCAAAGAAATGAAATAACCGACCCAAGATCGCAGTTATTATCAGATGTCAGTATAACACTTGAGTGGAGATAATTACCAACAAGACTTCAATAGTAAAAATAATAATAATAATAATATCAATTATTATTATACATTCTGCCTTATACTTTATCTACATTATTTCATTTATAATAATATTTTAGTCTTGCATATAGAATATGTGGCTCTTTTTATTATCTCTCTTTATAATATTATGCAAAGCTGATGGAATTCATGAGCATTATTGTGTTTTACATCACTGTATCAGAAATTTTGGAAAAGCAGGATATGTGCTTAACTTTCTACATTAAAGAAGAAAGAGGATCTTATAATTCAAGATTATGATGCTGTATTAGAAAATCATGCAACATATTTTCAGTATGAGTCAGGCTAAGGGGTCACGACTCTTCATTTAAAAAGTGTGATGACCAAAGTTTCCTCCTTGATGGTGAAGTTTTCAAAAAAAAATTTTGAAATGAGCTTTATGTGCTCATGTTCAGGCAAACAGGAACTTGCTATGGAGTAAGAGTTGTTAAACATTTGTAACCCTAGGTCACAAAGATATACATACCTGAGTGCTGTGGAAAAGTCTAGAACTTTCCTTGAGTAAATAGTATGGCTTTATTCTTAATCCCTCCACATATTTGGGTTTCTTAGCATAACCCAATGAAACATAAGACTAATACAGTACATAGCCAGTTCTTGTGAATCAAAGAGCCACTGAACTCTAAGAAGTCACTACTGTAGAAAAGTTAAATTTTTGTACTCTGTACTACACCCTGCCTGGGTATGATGTGAGATAGTAGCATGTTCATATTAAGACAACAAGCATTGGGTACAAATATTGAAATGACCAAGAAATATGATGGAAATAGTGTGGGAAAGGTGGTAAGAGCTAAGATCGCTAAAAAATAATATACTTTTGGAGATTTTCATTCCTTCAACCCAGACTTCAGATAAACAAGCATTCCAGAGGGACAGATTAAGTATCTAGAATGAAATGTCACACACACACAGAAAACCACAAGTCCTAACCTGATGGAAATCTGAGATGTTCTGATCTTTGTATGATCTCACTAGCCTGTTCACTTCAGTGTCAAATACATAAATCATTTAAATTATTTCTTTCCCTGGAGCCAATTCTTGCAACCCTTTTAGCAGCATGGTGTTTAGCTGATTCTTCAATTTTTTTTTCATTGAAATTTATGTATTTTTGTTTGTAGGCAAGTGTCCAATATAAAAAGTTAGAAAATTGAGACAAGTAAAGTAGACTTCTTTTCTTGTGTTCTTAACTGTGCCGGCCCCCCACCCCCATCTTCTCTTAGCTCTTAGCCTCCTTTCTTAATGCCTGATACTTGTTTGCTGCTTATAGCTCCTGGAGCCCAAACTCCTATGATGCCTTCACCCAAACCCTGGAGTAGAGGAGGTATTTCCCCTGCTATAGGCCTGACCCCTCTGTGCCTACACAGCTAGCTAGCCAAGATCAAGGTCTCTGTTCCTTTGCTTATGGAGTCCTATCTCAGCACCCGCCCCTGAATTTCTCAGCACTCATACCCAGGATCTTGACATTTATCTCGTATTAGTTCATGAGACTCACCCTTAACTACTCCCTGTCCCAGAAGATAAAGTTTTCTGTCTTCATAGCAAAGGAGGGAGAGAAGGAAGGCCACACTTGGAGGCTATCTCAGTAGTGCTAGGGAGGATCAAAATTAGGATACAAAAGTTTGTTTCCAGTTTAGTTAAAAAAACATTAAGGAGACATTCCCAGGGAACATACAATATACAAAAAGTTGTGGGTATAAAAACTGAGATACACAGCTTCTGTTCTCAAGAGCTTTACCAGGGAAATAAATATGTAAAAATAGAACTTAGTACAGTTTTCTAAGTGCAGTTATAGAGCTGATCACTAATGTTAACAAATTTGAGTACCTATTATGTACCAGATATTAAAGACTTACTTTATAATATTTAAATTAATGTTTTTTGAGAAGAAGTCAGGGGAGAGATCACAGATGGTCCTGGATCCATGGAATCCAGTTTGGATTTTTATTTTTTATTTACTGGGGACTCATTGAAATATTTTGAGAAGAGACATAGCTAGGTCAGATCACATTGTGAATACATCAGGCTTATAGCTGAAGGTACAAGACACTAGAGACAGGGAGATCAGGCCGGAAATGATGGAGACCAAAGAGAAATAGTTTTAGAGAAAAAGATAAGCACATCAACTCAAAAAATATTTCAGAACTAAAACTAGTGGGATTTGTGAAATCATAGATGTGAAAGTGGGTATAAAGAAAAGAATCAAGGAGGTTGCTTCAATTTTGGTTTGGATGATTGGTAGATGAATGGGAAACAGATAAAGAGAAACAGGTGGAGAATGGTGGGTCATGGTAGGTCAAGGGCAGGTGTCTGCTAGGAGGCTGCATTTGGCCATCTCATGATCTAGGGAGAGGTCGAGGTTAGAGACAGTGTCACAGGAGCCTTTTCTTTGTTGTCTGCTTTCCTCTCCTCCTGCTCTTGTCACCCACGCATCCCATTTGCATTCCCATATTCCTGTCCACGTGGTCCGTGGATATGACTGATTAACAGAGTGAGAACTGAGCAATCATTTCCTCATCCCTCTCGCTTTGACCTAAGTCTAAATAAGGCTGTCTTAACCTTGGAGATGACGTAGGTGTTCTAGTCCCACCCTGTGATAAGACGCCTCACTGTCCCCCCGTTCATCCTCTTTTCTTTTGACAGTTCCTTCCTAGAAACCAGGGATTTCCCTAGTCATTTTGGATGGGACCAAATCTGAAATCCGTGTGTGAATCATTAATGTGTTTTAGTAGTAAGTGGCAACTGGTCTCTGGTCTCTTATCTACTCTTAATGAAGAAAAGATACAGAAATTCATAAAGAGGATAAACAAAAGTAATTGACATCTGGATTGGGAATACATTCTATGATTATGTCTTATTTTTTTTTAACCTTCTAAGTATGTTTGATGAAAGTTATCACTGAAATGTGTTACTTTTATTAGGTATTGGCCGAGATGTACTAGGAACATGCTAGATAAAAGAGAGACTAAATTTACACTTGTTCGTTAAGGAATATAAATAATCCACTTATCCAAAAATAATCCGCTAGGATAACAGGAAGCAAGTGGGGCATGCAATTGTGGTTTCGTGAATCCAGTGTTGTATCATTAGACCCTCGAAGGAAATGCATCACTCTAAGCGCAGAGTTTCACCGGGTATATAGGATGAGTGAATTTGTGATTCATGATGTGTCCTGAGGCTGCTCTGCAAATGTGATCTCTCCTTGGATGCTTTGGGCATGACAGGTTTTAGGAAGGTTATTGGTTTTCTCATGTAGCTGAATCACAGAACACCGGACACATGTTCCCCCAGCCTACCAACCATGGCATCTATGTTGGTGTTATCACTTGGCAACAAGATAAACACTCTGACTGCAAAGTTATCCTCCCGAACAGAGCTTGTTTCATGTGCAAACTTTCTCAGACTCCTGGCTGGCCCAGGGCGGTATCTTAAAATAGGCAAGCTTTGGTTTTCGTTGCCCTGGAATCTGGTATTTTCTCTTTCTATGACCTGGGCTCACTCTCATCCAGAGCCTTCTCGTCCTTTGGCTTATCCTCTTCAGCCACCCCAAAACTCCTTCCCTGACCACGTCTCCCTACTCTGTCAAAATCCTTTCTGTAGGAATTTAGAAACCTGTATTATTTCTCCCAGATCCATTAACACGGTGACTTTTATTGCTAATTATAGAAAGAGAAGGTTTATTCTCTGGTAAAGATATTTCAAGAAGCATATGCCACGTGATGCCTTAGCCTAGGGGACCCCAAATTCACACCACAGAAGTGGCCACTTTCATATCCGTTGTTTCTTGCTCACAGTGACAGCTACTTAAATGTCTAGGGTGAACCATGCTACTGTAACACTAAGGCTAATTCACATGAATGATCTTTGTTATAAAAACAGGGTTTGGGGGCACCTGGGTGGCTTAGTGGGTTAAGCCTCTGCCTTCAGCTCAGATCTCAGGGTCCTGGAATCGAGTCCCACATCGGGCTCTCTGCTCTGCAGGGAGCCTGTTTCCTCCTCTCTCTCTCTCTCTGCTTGCCTCTCTGCCCACTTGTGATCTCTCTCTGTCCAATAAATAAAATCTTTAAAAAAAAACCCAAAAAACAGGGTTTTGATATATTTAATGGAAAGTCAATAGTAAAATAAGATCATGAGATGGCATTTTATGTCAAAATGGGACTTCCTTTTTGACCTACAATTGTACTGCACTTTGGATAATTTCAGTGGTGACATGAGAGATGATACATGTGTGTATTTCCCATCTACAAGCAATTCCCATGGAGAGGGAATTAGGAAAGTACCAGTGGTTGTTCACTTAAAGTGGAGAAGAGAAAAGCATAACACTGCCACGTGCTGAGCATGAACAAGTCATTCAGCAAACACTCAGTGAGCACCTTAATTTGAGCTGAGTGCCCATCTCCGTCCCTGGGGAAGACTTGGGGCTTATGGAGCTCATGGTGCTTACTGTGTACAAGGAGACTAACACGTGATGGTTAACCCACTTACAGTCTGCTCCTTCACAGCTGGACAGGTGTGTCACAGAAAAAAACGCAGTGCATATAATCTCCCGATTAGAATATTAGAACTTTATTCACAAAGTTTTCTTATTTTTGACCTTCTTTCTCCTTTAGACATGTTTCATTGTAGTGCTAGTGGGAAGAAAATAAATGCCTCAATATAGATACTTTGATCATGTATTTCTGGTCTTTTAAAAGAAATAAACATGCCTACTGTGAAAGATGTGGGGAGTTTTTATAAAATAAAAAAAAAAAAAAACAGTTGACAAACATCTATGAAGTTACCACAATCACTGTTTACATTTTGACACGTTTCCTTCAAGTTGTATTTCTGCACATATTTTACTTATATGGTTGGGGTCATATTGCATATATAACATAAATATTTATATATATACATATATATATAAATAATGTTTCTCACCCCTTATGCTAAGTGGTATTATAATTTTCCTTACTTATGATTGGTTTATGATTTTTTTTTACCACTCTTTACCACTTAGGATTGTCTCACCCATTTTCCTAGAAAAAGACAAGCCGTTGAGAGACTTGCCAGTTCATTATCCCCAGTTGCTGCCAAAGAGATCTGACCTACAGCTGCTGCAAGCCCAGTTTTGGGTTTACTGAGAGACGTGATCTTATTTACCTCACAACGTGAGCCTTACTATGTGGTCACTCTGCTCTGCTCATCCGCCTACCGATGGGGCTCTCGCAGTGGTCTCCTCCTAGAGGTCCTACCAGCTGCGTTCTTCCTCTGCTACATTTTACAGATTTTTCTTCCCCTTTACAGTTTTCACAAGCAGCTTCTCTTGTCTGGAGTTCACGTGGGATGTCTTGAGATTAGGTCTCAGCTGGTTCTGGGGTTAAGTCCTCTCTGTGAGGTGCTGTCAGCTCTCCTCTCTCTCCCTCCCCTACCACACCGACTGCAGGAGGCAGATCCTAGACAGCCACACAACGGTCTTTGCTTCCCATGCCTGTAATTTTAGTTCTTTCCCTTTCCATTGCCACTTTCTCATTTATCTTTATTCTCTCCTGGAGGCCTCTAACACACATATATCTATCCTTCCCCTCTTTCCTGTGACACTGCCCACCCCTGGTGCCACTCATGGGCTTCTTACCATATATTGCCCTTTATGCTTCCTCTAATAGTTTGAGGCATGACCTTCTTTTCTTTTTACACTGATCTGATAACATTTCTCTAATCTAAGTGGGAAGATAGCTTCCATATCTGCCCCCCCACAGTCACTCCATTTTGCTCGCAAACCCTGTGGAACACTCACTCTATGAAAGATAATATGCTAAGCACTTGGCCGTCATGATCTCATCTGCTCTTCACAAAATCTGTGTTGTTCAGGAATGCTTAGGTAATGTAGGCTTACTATTTATCATTTCAGGTAACAATAATAAGAAGAACAAAAATTAGAGGTAGGTAGTTTCCAGCATTGACTTGGAAGTGCTCTGAAGTCAGGGTTCTGGTTTGACATCTCTGCAAAGCTCTTGGCCTTCCTCTTGGATTGATGAACGGTGGGAATGTCTCCTGGCATCTCATCCTCACGCAGCCAGGCTCAAAGCTGGGTAGAAGAGGGTGGCGTATGACAGGGAGTTTCTCTTTGTATGTCTCTATCCTATTAGGGAGGAAAAATTTCCCCAGACATTCCCCAACAGACTTCTCCCAAACCTCACTGACCAAGGTTGGGTTATATAGCTACCCACCAACCAACAATGAGGCCTTCCTTCCTCAAGGCAAGGAATCTCTTGATACCTGAACAAGATCAGGAAGAAAAAGGGCAGAAATTTGATTGCTTTCGCAGAGGCAACGGACAGTAGCAGCATCATTAAGAGACTTAAGCTCAGAGAAGTTGAGGAAGAAATTTGTGCAAGATTATATAACTAGTAAGTGGCAGAAAGAAAATTCAAATTCGACCTTTCTGAGTCTCCCAGGATCCATATCTTTGCTCACCATACTAAAGAGCCTTTCTAGAAAGTCTTAGCATTTCTCTCAGTCAAAAGGTATTTTGTTAAGTACCAGCTTGATCCTCAGCACTGTTCTTGCTGCTGAAGGGGCAGTAAGTGTAGAACCTATTTGAGAATAGAAGCCCATTCAAATGAAATATCTAGAATACATATGATTAATTAATGAATTAATAATACGCTTGTATGTTATAGCTCTAAGAGGTGCAGTTCTACATAGCATGACTTCACTGAGATTTATAGAAATCAGACTGGATTCATGGAAGCTGTGGAGTATGAGCAGAACCTCACAGATTTGGGTCAGTGGGGAGAAGGGAGGATAGCATTCTTGTTGAGAAGGATAATTGAATGAAAACAATCAGATGGAAACAGTAGAGCCTGAAAAGTGAGCAAAGCAAAGGGTGGCTAGGTTTCTAGCTACATCCGCTATTGGCCCAATAGATTGTTGAGCTGCCAATGTGTGGTTCAAGAACAGTTGAACAGATTGGTCCTGTGGACACTGCCAGAGGGGCCCCCCAGGAGACTGAGTGTGGAAAGGGGGACCCCTGGACCAACAATGGCATCTACTGATCACTCGCTGAGACAGAGATCTGGCTGAGCACTGGGGAATGTTAAAACTTGTAAAAAGGTCAGTGGCTGCCTATGAGTTCCCTTTGGTGTCATGGAGGAACTTAGGAGTTGAAAGATCATTGTCGAGGGTGGGATTCCTGCTTTTTCTTGATGTGACCTGGGTCTTCCAGTGATTAAGAAAATCACATAACTTGGCTTTTGGCTGCTAGACACAGATTCTGAAGAATACACTTATCCCATTGTCCCTCTGATAATAATGAGGGGTTTGGGCTAAGTCACCCCCACTCCTTTGGATGGGAGACTCACAAAAGCAAGATGAGGTATGGGTAGATCTAGCTCTGTGAACCACAGGTGAGCTAAGAAGCCCATAGAGGGCTCAAACCACAGACTTGGTGTCACTGACATTCAGGTTGTTAACCCAGCTCTCCAAGCATGACAGGAGCTTGCCACAGCAGCTGAGAAGAAACACAGTGCTTTTACTTCTAACCATCTCTTCCATTTGAGGATTTCCTATACATGAAAGTAGAGCAAATAGATGAAAAGCCACCTTTAGTGTTTTGCCCTTGTCAATTAGATCAAACAATATAACCATGTTTAGACTCAAATTATCACTCATCATGCCTATTTTTTATCTGTTTTTGTCCTTTAATTCCTTTCCTGTATCTAAACACCTAGTGACATTTTTTTCCCTAAACTTTGCTTTTTTTTTTATTAATTTTTTTTTTTTTTTAAGAGAGAAATCATGGACGTTTGTGACAGGGGCGGGGAGGGGCAGATGGAGAGGGAGAGAGAGAAAATCTTAAGCAGACTCCCTGCTCAGTGCGGAGCCTGATATACTGGGGCTCCATCTCACAAGCCTGAGATCACCACCTGAGCAGAAATCAAGAGTCAGATGCTTAACCAACTGAGCCACCCAGGCACCCCCACCTAGTGATTTTTTTCAATCAAGTTTTCAACGTCATGATCCTAGAGTTAAAAGTCAATGTTAAGTACAGAGTGGATTTTCTTTGTATAATAAAAGATAAGATCTGTGTTGGAAACACTGGGCAAATAGAAAGTTATTTGGGTGTGGCTGCTGACAGGAGATTTGGGTGGAACCCAGAATTATTTAGAAGATTCCACTTTGAGAAATTTAAGACAGTTTAAAATAGAGAATCTCCAAGAAATAAAAATAGTGTTTCTCTTTTCCTTTCCATGCCCAAAGGGTCACTTGGGGGCTGTCTAGACTCAGAAAGAAAGGATTCTATTGTCTTTAAATAATGCAAAGGGTCCACGAGCCATCCCTGTGCAATGATAAAAGGGTAATTGTAGAGTTCGGCACTGTCCTTGGGTGCAGGTACAGAGAGGGTGCTTGAAACAGGCTGACAAACGTTAGCTAATTTTAACAGGCATGTGTAGGTATTGCCAAATTTTTAAGTTTCTGGATGACGTCATCCTCCGAACAAATTTCTTAAATGGAGCCTTAGCAAACAAGCATTTTTATAATAGTGATGTCTTTCTGAGTAAAATGTTGAATCACTCAAAGGATACAGATTAGAAAGAGAGTGAGGGAAAAAAAATGCTCCGTGGGAGGGGCAGAGCTGTATAAAACCAGTCCACTCCGTGTGTGCACTATGACAGCTCTCTGAGGACGTTTTCTTGTCAGCAGCACCTCCGGGAATAACCAGGTATTTTTCAGTGATTTCCATGGCCGGGGAAACAGGTTTTCATTTTTCTCCGTCTTCCTTCTTACTTGTATTACTAATAATGAAAATTAAAGCGTGGGGTGTCTTTAGAAAATGAGTAAAAATGTCATGGTGTTTTCTTGTTTAGGTTTCTCTTAAGTGAAAATATTTTGGGTCAAGATTTGAATTAAATTTGTAGTAAGACTTAATTTTGAATCTCAGAAGGCTGCAGATGTGTGTGTAACATTAGCTGAACTATGGTGCCCAGTCAAGTTGAGACGGGGATTTTACTGAACAGGTTAGAATACGTATATTCTTTACTAACTAGGGTTTTGACACAGAATTGGATGGAAATCGTAGATCAGTTAAAATATAGTAATTTAAGCAATGAAAGTAAACCTATAAATTGTATATAAATATAATAAAAACAAGAAAGATGACAGTCTTTATCTAAAACTACCAGAAATTACAGAAATTCAGCAGCAGTCTGAGTTGGGTCTGTTCAATCCCCCCTTGTACTTATTGAATTGAGTTCAATAATTGGTCAATTTGGTGGAAGAGAAAAATTTTTCAAACAGTTGTTGGATTGACTGAAGTAATAGTTCAATAAATCATTTAATATCCATAAACAGACATTCATTCATTATGAAAGTCATCAAATAACAGGAACTGCTTTTAATTTTGTTGGGGGGGAGAAGGTACTAAGTTTGGATGGGACATTTCCTTGAAGGTACTATTTTCTCTTTGTCTTCATTGCCTTTTGTGGTCAATTTCTAAATATTTGCACTATGTTGTCGTAAAATAGATTGTTTTAAATGCCACAGCAAACTCAAATCTAGCATCCAGCACCAATGAGAAGAGGCCCTTGGTGGTGCCTCAGGACACCTCCCAGCTTGATGATGTGTGCCCAGCTTTAGGGCACGTTTGTCAACTTGTGGGGCAGGAAGTGACACAAATATCATGGAGCCCAGCCCCACGTGTATTCTCCATTTATTCTTCCCCGTGATGATATTAAACCTTAATTAGTGGGATGATATTCAGAAATTAAACAATTTTTAAAAATTTTAATGATAAGAAACACACAACAGGTGTCACCTGTTTCGGGCGATGATGTCATTTGACATCATTCTGTGACTTCAGTTGTGCACTGTCTCAGGCAGAGTCCCACCTAAAGGTAAGGTGTGGAGTTGCCTGAGAGGAAAAATGGTGTATGTGTGCCTTCATAGATTTCCAAGACTGCAAACTTCTCAAACCTCATGTGAAAAGCACCAGAAGGCTGAGATTGTCTGGGCTCTGAAGCTAACTAGCCGTGAGATGTACATCTCCGTATTTTTGTATCAAGAAATTACTAGGGTTTCCTGGGCAGGTATTGACACAAATTAAACAAAAACAATGCTGCTGAAGGAATTTGGTAACTGCAATATAGACATGAGATTTTTTTTTTTTATGTTAAATGCCATTAATTGCCCCTTATTCAAGGAATAAAAGCCAAACTATTTTTAAAAGAAGCAAATGCACCTGGGAGAATTTAATTCTGTCCTTATTTACTTTTTTCCTTCATAAAGCCACCAGACATCTATCAAAAGCCTCTCTGATAGTAGCACTTACCTTTTGTTAGTGTCAGAGTGACTGGCTACGCAGGCTAGTATAATGAATTCCGTCTGGGAGAAGCCTGCGGTTACTTTTCTGGCTCTGAGTTTATCCTTATTTTCTTCACATGAGGATAGAGATATATTTTATTTATGATATTAATTATCAGTTTGTTTCCAAAATGTTATGAGGCAGTTCACAAAAATGATCTGCCCAGTAAGACTAATTAGTTTCAAGACAATTTTCAATCAGTAGAGGGAAGAGGAAACAAATGTCTGAGTCACCCAGTTAATCCAATCTCAGTGATGAAGCAAGAAAAAAAACACAAAACAATAGTGGAGTTTGTTTGTTTGTTTGTTTTTCCTACTTAATACGCCTTCTAGGAGCATTACAGACTTGCTACCTTCCTATTTTTATTTCCTCTTTCTAGCATTTCTCAAGCTAGTAACTTGCCTAAACTCTTACACATAATAGTGAAATTCACCACCAACAAAGAGAGGCACTGTGAGGCAGTGTGGACCGAGTGGGTTCCTGAAGCAGACCTAGGCTTAAATCCCTGAACCATTGCATAGAAGCTCTGTGACCTTCTGCGAGTTACTTAAGCTCTCTGAGCATCAGGAGGCAACCTAAAAAATGAAGATAACAGTATGTAACCTCTTCAGATCCTGCGAGGATTGAATGAGAAGAAATGGTTTCAGGGACAAATTTTGCTTAATTTACAATTTTGTCTCAATAAAATACACTTGGGTGGTATTTCAAATGAGACATTTTGATTCAGATTGTAATGATTTTCTTAAAGAAGAGTGTTCATGAACCAAGTGTTCCCCTAAGACAACCCCAGGACTGGGGAGGGAAGTGAGTCCTGGCCCTTGCTGGGAAGCCTGCTGAGTGAGCCAAGCCTACAGATGGGGACGTCCCTCACCTCGGAGCCTCCATCAGCCCCTCCTCAGCTCTGGGAAGCCACTGTCACAAAGGTTCCTGTGGGATGAGTGTCAGCGTCATTTGGTATATTTATATATTTTGGTAATTATAGGGTGTGTTTTAAGCCACTGTGAAAGCATAACACAGAGCCAGAAAAATGATCACTGGCCAGTACCAACAGATACCATACACACCTCGGGTGTGTCCATGCTTTCCGCTTCACATGGGTCACAGAAGGTGCGTCCGTCCTTTATCTTCAGGTGGTGATAGGGTGTGTGTGTGTCTGTTACATGTTCATTGCATGCAGTGTTGCCTGCAATGGATTTGCCTGCTGGGGGGGGGGGCGGGGGTGCAGGAGAAGCCGGCGACCATTCCAGCACCCCCATACTGAACTCCTTAGCATGGGAAGCTGTTTTATTGCAGGTTGTGGATGTAGGTGTGGAGGGGTGGGGCATACAGGAGGTAGAAAGTGGGTAAAAACACCAACCTCAACTGATGAATCCAAGCCACTTCTAGAAACAGAGAGTCTGAAGGAAGACTGGTGATCTCAGCTGGGGCCAACAGGAATACGTGTTTGACTCTGCGTGTATTTGCCCATGTGTGTGCTGGATATTTGTGGATGGAGCCTTGAGGTTGAAAGTGTGACCCTGGAGGCCCCCCACCTGGCTCCGACACCTGGTCCTGCCCTTTATAGTTGGGTCACACTGGTCACTTTCCTGATTCTCTGTGCTGTTGTTTCTTCCTTCGTAAAATGCAAATAGCAATGCCTTTCTGATAAGGTTTTGGTAAGAATTAAACGGTTGGTAGAATGTTTAGAACGGCATCTGTTGTATAGTAAAAATCTAATAAATGCTATTCATTGTCATTGCTCTTATTATGATTATTATATGAAACGTCCCTACTCATGTAACTGCTCCCTGCATCTCAAGATCAGCTACATAATTTGCAGGATCCAGTGTAAAAGGAAAATGCAGAGCCTTTGTTCAAAATTATTAAGGATTTTAAGTTGGTAACAGCAGAACATCGCATGAAGCCTGGAGCCCTGTGAGGTTGCTCATGTCGCATGACCATGACGACATCTGGGCTCTAGTTCATGCTGTGCCATGAAGGAAGAGCAGAGAGGGAACCCCTTTCCTGTGCAGGGAACACCATGTACTACTGGGCCAATATCACCCAAAATGTTGAGTCACCTTTCAGACCTGTTTCTTTCTTCCTCACTTTCCTTCCAGATTGAAACAATGGAAGACCTTTATGTGGCCAACACAATCTTTGCCCTCAATTTCTTCAAGCATCTGGCAAATACTAGTGCCACCCCGAATCTCTTCTTCTCTCCGTGGAGCATCTCATCTACCATGGCCATGGTCTACCTGGGTGCCAGAGGCAACACTGCAGACCAGATGGCCAAGGTAAGTGTCTGTTAAAGCTCCAAACTAGGACTGGGTCTCTCCTGAATGGAATTGTAGAATTGAGATTGTATGCTTCAGGTAGCTTGACTTTACCGAGGTCAGTTGTCACGTGCCATCACCACACAAGTTCCCTAGATTCGAATCTCCAAAGCAGCTAAACCATGAAAACTTTCAACTGTAGATAACGGAGAGTGTCCTGAAAAGCTCTGGCCACCACACTGCTGGAGATACAAGGTGTGACTTCAGAGGGCCTCGGCCACGTTATCAACCCCGTGAGGTCACATCAACAAAATGGCATCTGGCCTGATGGCCAGTTTTCAAAATCAGGGTGGACAGGGTGTGCATGAACATTGTAAGGCCTTTCTGCTAAGTCCACTGGCTTCAGTGCTTGGTGAAGGGACACCAGCTCAGTCAGGGGACTCCTTCATTGAGTCTTGGGCCTTGGAAATCTACCACATGCCACAGGACTCCCCTGGGATGACTTCAACCTGCTCCTGTTATGTCTGAGGTCAGTGAGCCGGATAAGGTCATCATATAATTAAGAGTCTTTCAGACTCACATAGCCACAAATGTTGACATTGAGTGCTTGAGGTACAGGCCCTGATTTCTCACAAGCACATGCCGTGCTCTCAGTCACACCAAAATGCCCCCGGCCACTTTTGGGTTTCCCACGAGAACCGTGCCTGAGACTACGGCTGTCCTTTGCTGGTGCACAGTGACCCATTTACCGTGGGCCTGGTTTGAGGCTGTTCACAGGGAGTGTTAGCCAATCTCACTGCACAAGACAGGGAAGTAAAAGATATCCCTCCCGGTGAATGTGGCAGTTTAAATATCTAGGCTTACAACAAAACTCAGTTGCTCAACCCTGATACCGACGGTATTTGGCAACACACCTTCCCCTTTATTCTCTTCCCCTTGGAGGAGGCTGGAAAGCTTGAACTTCATGTCAAACTTCAGAAAACATCAGGGTCTTAGTTTTTTCACTATAAAGGGAGCAGAAGCAATATATTGTGAGGGAAAGTGAGAAATGAAGTACTCTAGGTTGTTAAAATTAAAAAAAAAAAAAAAGATTTTGACACCAGAGGCGAATGAACGTTATCTGTCTCTCTGAGCACAGATAGCTTTTCTGTATCTATAAAGTGCTTCAAGCATGTGGGTGTAGGCAAAGATGTTCTGTTGTTTTTTTATAACTCTGCTGCTCTACTGGTTTTATAATTCAAAGGAAAATGTGGTTCATTACCTACTAAAAAAAAGAAGAGAGGCTCTTTGGCTTGGAGGAAGGAGGGTGGACTTTGGGGACAGGCCCGGCTGTGTGGAGTGGTGGCTCTGCCGCTCTCTACTAGGTGTGTGAAGGAAGGCATGGAGACTCTCTGAGCCTCTGCTTTCTCATCTACACAAAGAGCATGAGAGCGGACCCGCTGGAGGACAGGTGTGAAGGCTAGAGTCAACCGCAGAGCGTCTGGGAGCTGCATCTGTGTTAACAGCTAGTGAACCTCAGGGCCTCAGCCAGGCGTCTAAAAGCCTTTCATGAGTTTGCCCACATGCTGAGTGCCACTAGGAGCTGAGGCTGTGATTACCGTGTTCTTTCTATAGACCAGGAAGCGGGGCCAGGAAGAGGTCCCACGGCTGGGACTTGGTGCGCCTGGTAAAGGTCATGGTGGCAGTGGAAAGAAAGGAGGATGTGGAAGGCTCTTATGTTCAGAATGAAGCCCCAGGCTCCCCTCAGGCTCCACTGCCTGGCTGGGCAGTGCCTCTATTTACCCCACGGCCTCTGCATGGCCCAGGGTCCCCTCCCATCCCCCATTTCTGTGGGGGCTTTTGCTGTGATTCAGGAAGGCTTTAGGGCTAGCCAGGAGACTCCCGATTTAAGTGTCAACTTCCTCAGAAAGGACGAAAACCAGAAAAGCTGTTCTGGGAAATATTCTTCCCTTCTGTAGGAGCAAGAGTAGGGCCACTTCTTTTCAGAGGGTTAGATGGGACTTATGACATATAATCGGAAGAGCAGAGAAAGATCCCATAGCCCCTAACACCTGTCCTGCCAACCCAGAAACACCACCTGGCTGGACAAGCTTGCCTTTCCTTTGTCAGCAGAGTCCCTACCATCAATCCACTCACCAGAGAAGTCCTCCTCACCGCAGGCCCCACAAGGGATGCGATGCGGGCCCAATGGGACCCAAGGGGTGTGGGAGATTGGGGGAAGACCTGGGTGCAGGGCCAGGCTGGGGGTGCTGAGACCCGAGAGGCCAGGCTGGAAAGCTGTTGTGCTGGGAAGGAGCCCGAGACAGCTTCGTAGGACCAGCTTTCCACCCTCCAGCTTCACTGGGTTTTCTGGATCTGCCAGTTACGATATAAAGAGATTCAGAGGTCATCTGACCCCGGTCACCTGTCCTCCACATGGATGCTGGTTTCTCTGTGTAATACAGTGTGTGCAAATATTTTATGGGATCCCTGTTAATAGTAAGTGTATTTATGCCTAAACTAACTTGGGCTTGTAGTTTTTGACAGATTAGAAGTGGATAATAGATAAGGCCTTTGAAAAGACAGAGACCTACAAGGTAGTGAATTAACCTTATTTTTTTCTTCAAAATACTGGCATTTGTTATCAAGTCCGTTTATGGCTTGGATGGTAATTTAGATACTTTAGTGAAAAGGTTACAAATCATCTCATAAGAACAAATTGTTGTCAAAATGGCCAGTATATATATGGATTGGTGTAAAATAACTCAAGCTGTATCTTGTGAGAGAAATTTCAGTTGCAGACACCTATATGTTATGTGTAAAGTGTATGTGCTTATTTCTGAGACACAAAGGCAGGAAAGTAGATAGGACTTCCAAGAGGTACCTGAGCACCACTGGTTTCAAGGTGACGTAATCTAGCAGGAGAATATACTCATAAATACATTGTCTCTAATTCCAAATGTAGGTGTTTCAGTTTGACAAGGTTGGAGCTCAGAAGACCCCAGTGACCCCAGTGAACCTCACCGGTTGTGAACTCATGCAACAGATCCAGAGGGGCACTTATCCTGAGGCCATTTTGCAGGTATCTGACTCACTGGTTCATAATTCCTTTTGCATTTTATTTCTAGAATCTTCTTAAAGTCACAGTGGTAGACAGGGAAGGAACTTAGTACAACTTCTTCCATTCATAGAAAGAAAACCAAGACTCAGAGCCCTTAAAGAAATATCCTATGGGCACATGATAAATATGGGCAGGGCCAGAGTAGAATCTAGACTTCAGGGCTTTCAGGTCAAACACTGTTTCTGGATTTAATCACATCACTCTGCCATTAGGTGGGCATGTGTAATTTATTCTGAAATCGTGGTAGCAGCTCCTAGAATACACATGCATGGATGCAGGTTTCCAGGTGGAAGAAGGTAGAGTGACAAACAATTGAGCAATGGGGTAGGTCAGGCCCCATGACTTCATGAGAGACCACCAACCCTTGGATATCCCTCTCAACCTCCCTACCTGTTTATCATCTGTCTGTGTATGTATGTATGTATGTATCTATTCATCATCTATCTCAGTTAGTATCTTTTCTCATCTATCTCAGTTAATATCTTTTCTCAATACTTTATTTCCTTAAACACCAGCTCTCCGGCTAACTTGCTGGGCATAGATGGACTCCTATTGATAAACAACTCCCCTAATATACTATGGGTTTGGTAAGGGGATATCGTCCATAACTTCCTTCTTGCAATGCTGCTCCATTCCCCCCATTGCCCAGGGAATTATGGGCTAGAGGAGGGGAAGAGGGCCCCATCAAGATGGAAATCCAGCCAGTCTCCTGGGACACCTGGCAGCCCATCTGCAGGGCTCTGTCCCTTGCTTTGCCTGCTGCGACTGTGACTGAGTCCTATGTCTGTCGTCATGCTTACAAACTCCGGGTTGAATATTAGAATTCACCTATATTTTCATGGGCTTTCTAGAACCCAGATTTCCCACTGTACAGACTCCCCTATAATTATAAAATGGGTACTTTTGGACATACATTAAATTTTTCTAGAACATTTCTTAGGTAATATTTTAGTATAATAAAATCCCTTAGAGACCTTGAATTCAGGAAATTATAAAAGAAGCCTCACTTCCTTCTAGGACATCGGTTACTTCAAGGTGAAATGTAATCTATAGGTGCAGCAAAATTTGAAACGAGTGAAACGTTGCTTTCTGGGTTTTAGCACGCTGTATCAGAAGTATTTCCTCAGAGATTCCTCTAAGTGTCAGAAAATGCCAAGTATCCATTATACGGCATTTTATTGTTGCACTGAAAGAACACGTTTGCTTAAGAAATACCTCGCTTAGCCACCCTGTGTTACCTAAAGAGACCCCTCCTTTCTGTTTCAGGCACAAGCTGGAGCGGCAGTCCACAACTCGTTCAGCTCTCTCAGCTCGGCGATCAATGCGTCCACAGGGGAGTATTTATTGGAGAGCGTCAATATGCTGTTTGGAGAGCAGTCAGCGAGGTTCAAGGAAGTAAGTGGAGCCTGCAGCTGAAATGTCAGGCCCCGCCGTGTGCAATGGGGTCACTTTCGAGGCTGCTGTCTGTGATGCCCACAGAGAGTCAGAATTCCACATGAGCGCCCTGAGGCTCCAAACACCCAGGGTCACAGCAGCTGTTTGCATGCTCCTGAGGTCAAGTGTTCCCGCCCACAATGAATACAAAGGCCCCACGTTGCAGAGTGACTGCCACAGCTGGGGAACAGTGATTTCCAGGACCATTCCCCACATGCCCAGCCTTCCCCTCGGACTCAGTGTCTGTAATGCACAGTTCAGGAGGGCAAATGAGTATGGGCAAGGGGGTCAACGGAGCATTTACAACCCACACCATTTCCTCTTTCAGCCTCCCAGCCCCCCAGGGCCACCCTCCACCCCTTCCCTTACCTCAGCCCCTTACCCCCCGCCCCCTGCAACTCTTGACAGTAAGCCCATGATTTACAATTACATCAAGTCTTGTTCAGTGTATATTCTGGGTCACCTTTGGCTGGTTTCTTGCTTTAAAGGAATATATGCAACTCTCCAAGAAATACTACTCGACAGAACCCCAGGCGGTCGACTTCCTAGAACGTGCTGAAGAAACCAGAAAAAAGATTAATTCTTGGGTCAAGACTCAGACCAAAGGTAAAACCAAAGCCATATTTCCTGTTGTTCTTTTCAGTTAGAAACCGTTGATCTATTTTTTTCAAAAAGTCACTCCTGTGCCTAGCCCTAACTCCCTTAAAATTCCCTTCACCTTAATTATTTTGGTTAACATAACCCAATTCTCATTTAGCCAAGTGGTGCATTAAGTGAAAAAAAAATAGTTGAGGTCTACTAAAGGAAGACATGTGTTCAGTACTTCAATAATCCGATTTTGGATATTAGGATGGAAGATGAGAACAGACAGACACATCTTCCAATGTAGGAAATACCAGTATTGAAATAATCGTGCTCTCTCTCTGCTGGGACAAAAACAAAGAAAAAAGGTGTGACTCTCCGCTGAGTAACTGGTGTGGGACCACTGGCAACAAAGGAGAAGGGATCAGAAAATAATTTTACCTGTTTTTCACCATTCCAAGTCTACCTGCTGTGAGGCTCTTTTGGTCCCTGCTGAATCACTTCTACTATTGGAGCTTATGTCCCTAATTCTTTCATGGGTTCCTGCTTCTCTTCTGTTCTTTACCAGGACTCACACTTGATTAAATCATCCATTCGTTGTTATTGTATTGTTATTGAATCCACCGCGTATGACGTGCCAGGCACTGTACATGTTCTGTAAAAGAAAGAGAACTCAGACGCCGCCACTCTAAACTTACAATCTAGGGGAGGCATTCAGTTCAGTCGGTGATGGCTGTAAAGTGACCATAAGTGTTTTGATGGGGACATACAGGACACCGCATGGGAGCGCGTGAGGAAGGCGCTTGCCTCCAATGTTATGACAGGAGGGGTCTTCCTGGAATGAGAAGTACTTATGTCGTGACTAGGAGGATGGGCTGCAGCTGGCCAGGCCAAGGGCATGGGGAGAGGATTCTAGACACAGTGTATAGATGTGCCAAGACGCTGAGGTGAGAGAGCTTGGCCCTCTGAGGCAAGGAGTGGAGACTGGCTGGCCTCCAGTGTAGAGTACAGGGGAGGGGAGGAGACTGCAGAGGGGACTGACCTCACACACTTGTCATGCCGTCCCCACACAGAAGCAGCGTCGCTGCCCTCCAGCTGGCCTCTGCAGAAGATCTTACTCTTCACCTTGACTTTCGAATTCTTAATTATCCAACAGACCATACTTGATGACTGCTGGCCCCTGAGCTCTCGGTTGCTGCCTTCCATACTTACTTCTTACGCATTCCTTAATGCCAGAGTTTAATTTAAGTGGCAAGCCAAAGCCCTAGCCTTTCTAGAGGTACCTCCCAGCCTCTCCCCTCTTCTCTACCCCCTTGCTCTTTTGTTAGCTTCATGAGTCCTGTTAACGTTCGCCTTATACAGCCTTCAACTGTAGCTGACCTGATTTTATTTTGTTTGCTTTGCCGTCCCATACAGACCATAATTATTTGAGGGTAGGCCAATATGTCACTCTTCTCCTGTGTCTCCACAAAAATTAGCACAGTCTTTGGCTGATAATGAAAATCCTTCGTTCTTCTAAATCTCCAGGTTGGATTATAGGTCATAAATAAATAATTGCTGACTAGCAATATATAGATGGATTTCTAGGAAGAAAAACACAGAAATTATTAGATTTGTTCAGGGCATTTCATAGATTTATGAGCTCTCAGGACTGGAAAAGTCCTTGGAGATAATTTATCCAAATTTGCCCCTTCATGGTGGTGGACTTTTGGTCTCAGAGGGGTTAACTGACTCTTTCAAGATTCCACTACCAGTTAATGATGAAACTGGGGGTTCTTTGTCTTTGATCCTTAGTCTAATTCTGAATTCTTTATTTGGGTGTTTAAAAAGTTTGCTTTATAAGGTAGGTAAAAAGAAAATGCTCCTGTAACTCCTATGTTTAAAACATGGTTGCAAGCAATGGTTTGCAGTCTTGGTTTCTTGGCCTCCATACTGGGAAAAAGCACAGGTTCTGTAGAACTTATAAAATATTTTCGTTGCTCTGAAAATAGTTGTTCTCCCTTTGTTCTTCATTTCTATAACGGATTTTGAAATTACTGTTCTAAAATACTGACAAACCGCTGACACAGAGGAAAAAGGGAAAGGGAGGATTAGCAGAAGCGAAAGTAAAAACCGACTGCAGAATTCAAGAGACACGTATGAGTTCTGCTTTTCTGAGATCAGCACGAATTCGCTTTCTTTCTAAGCATTGTCTCCAGCGGCCGTGACTCAAGCAGTTGTGTTGTCCAAATGCCTCATCCTTTGGGCTGACTGCTTCACCAAATTTTGTAATAATTTGAGGGAACTGTCTGTTTTATTTATTATGATCACATGAATTCTGTCATTTACATCACAAAGTTAAGTAAAGCTGTAGCATTTTTCAATAGTAACCAAGAGTTTTCATTGCCTGGGGTATATATCGAATGGATAAAGGGAAGCTGGTCAGATTCCATTGACCTTTATGTGAGTCCTGCATCTGTCAGTAGGATCGGGAGGTGGTAGAGGTGGACACAGAATCCTGACCACTTTCCCAGTTTGTGACCTTGAGGAGGTTGCTAACCTTTCTCAGTGGAGGATCTTTTTGTGTAAAATGACACTAGTAATATCCCAATAGAATAGCCATCAGGATTAAGTAAAATAATGTGTTTGAGCCATTGAAAAATTATAGGGCAGGTATTAAGTGTAAGTGGGCTGTTTCTCAAGCCGTGTTGTTGTTGTTGTTCTTAACTACCACAGTTGGGTGTTACAATTTCTGAGACCCTTTCTTCCCTGGCTTATTCATGTACCCCCTTCTGTGCACAGCCTTAGTACTTTGCATTCTGTTGCAGGATTTCTGACGCATTGTCTCACTGCTGGTTCTGAATGCCTCTTCTAATATTCTCAACCCCTCCAGGGCAATTCTTCCTTTTTCCCCTCTTGTATGTCCCCAACTCCTACTATAGATCTAGCACAACTTCAAAAAAAAAAAATAAGACAGTTTTTGAATGAATCAGTGGGTCAAACCCATAGATTGTCTGGATCTGATCTAGAAGGAGTGCTAAACTTTGAGAAACTTGAGAAAACAACATAAAAGGAGGTGAAAATCTTTCCATGTTTGATAGTCATTCTAAATTTTAAATGCATAACTCCTTCATTTTCTCTTGGACTTTGCAAACCTTCTGAACGGTGGTCTGATTTATTTATGCTTTAAATAAATTGGGAGAAAAACCTGAGCTTGAGATAATCACCTCTGTAGAATCTGACAAATGTAGATGCTGAGTTTGATGGTGACTCAAGAGATTCAAATCATAGCATCATCACAGTTCTTGGTCATGAACCCTAAGCATATGTTGTTTTCTGTAGGCAAAATCCCAGACTTGTTACCTGAAGGTTCTGTAGATGGGGATACCAAGATGGTCCTGGTGAATGCTGTCTACTTCAAAGGAAAGTGGAAAACTCCATTTGAGAAGAAATTGAATGGGCTTTATCCTTTCCGTGTGAATGCGGTATGAGACAAGATGGATTTTCCTAGCATGTATTTTAGGATCTTGGCCAAGATAGAGAAAGAAAAGTTAGAGACCACTCATGCTCCTGTATGACTTGTTAGTAATAAATTATGCACATTGGACAGTTGGGCTTTTTCCAGCTACTGAGTATCACTCAGTAATTTTCTGAGAGACCATATGCATAATGGTGAGGACCATGGGCTTTATAATTACATAATTCTGGGTGCAGTTGTAGGTTCTACCACTAAGGTTCTACTAGTAACCATCTATGACCTTATTTATCTTCTGGGAATTCCATTTTTTAATCAGTAAAACTTGGCTATTGTCAGGATTCAGTGAGATTGCACAGAGTTCTTGGCCTAAGGCAGGAGCTGAACAAATATTTTAGTATTATTATAATTATTAATGTTGTCCATCTTAATAATAGATGTAATCATGATAAAGCTAACAAGAGCAACTCTAAGGGTATAAATAATTTATTTTGTTGATTTTTAAGAACATATTTCTTTGACACTACAGCAGAATCGATTTCTTCATGTCTAATTATAAATCTTGTGACTCAATATCAACTTTCATATTTTACTTTTTAATCATTTTAGAATCAGCGCAAACCTGTACAGATGATGTACTTGCGTAAAGAACTAAACATTGGCTACATAAGTGACCTAAAGACTCAGATTCTAGAACTCCCATATGCTGGAGATATCAGCATGTTCCTGTTGCTTCCAGACAAAATCAGTGATGTGTCCACTGGCTTGGAGTTGGTAAGCCATTCCAGCTTGTATTGTTTGAAACCTCTGGAGCTAAACTCACTTTTCATGAGAAGCATATCTATAGGTGTAGAAAATGGTGTGTAGCTCCTCGCAGAAACATGTGAATTGGTTGATTATAAATGTTCATGTCTCAAACTTTCATTCAGAGCATAAAAATATGTCATACATGCTACTTTCTTGCAAATATTTCACCAGTGTATTACATTTTTCTATCACCCACAATGTGGTAAAGTTAAAGTCATTGATTGTTAACATGAGACTTGTAAGTTATTTGACTTCTGAGCACTTAAGGGGTTTTTTCTTTAATGTTTGGATTTGTAGCTGGAAGATGAAATAACCTACGATAAATTCATCAACTGGACCAGCAAAGACAAGCTGGCCGAAGATGATGTGGAGGTATACCTCCCTCGGTTCAAATTAGAAGAACGCTATGAACTCAGATCCATTCTCCAGAGCATGGGCATGGAGCAAGCCTTCAGCCAGAGCCGGGCCAACTTCTCAGGAATGTCTGACAACGATGACCTGTTTCTGTCCCAAGTGTTCCATCAAGCTACCGTGGATGTGAACGAAGAGGGCACGGAAGCAGCTGCTGGCACCGGGGCCGTTGTGTCAGGAAGAACTGGCCACGGAGGCCCACAGTTTGTGGCGGACCACCCTTTCCTCTTCTTTATTATGCACAAAGTCACCAAGAACATCCTCTTTTTTGGCAGGTTTGTTTCACCTGAAAATTGAAAAGTTCTGTTTCTACATAGGATTTCATAGTATGAGCTGTAAGCCTCCAAATTGCGTTAAGTGCCAAGAATTTAGAGACTTTTCCTACACATTTCTGCTTTTTTCTGAACAACTCCTACTAGACACTAATGATAAGTACAGCAATAGTAGACAGCTGTCCACCATAACATTGCAAACCTATTAATCGTTTGGTCTCCTAAGTGGGATGATGCCCCACTTAGGTCTTCTTTACTATTGGTTAATTGTATAACATTAACTTTTACTATATTATTTATTATTTTATATAATGGTTTTAATTATTGTTCACTGTCAGTTTTATGCAGCTGATAGTTGCAGAAGCAGGTAGTCAGTAATTTTTCTATCTAAAAAATGCATTTACTTGTTTGTATAATGAGGGATGAGTGGTTGTCCTTTCCATGCCCTCTTATAATAAATAACTAGAAGAAAGTATTGAACAACAGGAAAATATATGTTACGTACATTTCTAGTATTATGTATCACATAGATGTGTCTACGACTTATGTAAAATTGCAAGTATATGAAAAAAAATAAACACGTTTCCACACAGACATTTGTTTGTTGTCATTCCATTGGGTCATAATGCAAGGTGGTCCTTGCATTAGCTCGTAAGATTTGTCATACCTTGATTCCTAAGGATCAGGCATCGTGCTTCATTTTGTGGGGACCGAGAAAAAACAGAATAAAGGAGATAAGAGGATAACTGCCTCTTCAGGGAGCCCCAGTGTTGGGACTGGAATGGGGTTGTATGGAAAATGGTTTAGAGCTGTGGTCTCCTAGCAGCAAAGGGCATAGGAATTTGGAAAAGCTTGAGTCAAAGACCTTTGGGCATCCTCTTGGTTAAACCTCAAGGATATCAAGAATAAACACTATGTGCAGTGGTTCAGACAAGGCCAAGGTCATTGAGCTGAGGGTTCAGAGAGGGGAAGATGGCCTTGGGTGTAAGAGTGAGAGAGGAAACACAAATGCCTTCTTTCGGGGGTGTTTGCTTCAAATAGTGCTGAATGCCTTGAGTGGATCAGAGACAGAGCAGAACATGACTAAGTCCTGAGAACTGAGGCGGGTCTGGTTTGGGGAGTCCGAGCTGGCTACAGAGTCTGTCTGCAGGAGTGTGGCCAGACTCTGAGAATGTCTCCCAGCAGCAGGCTTCCCGTGACGGAAGGCAGGGATGGATGACCCACTGGAACATGGCAGCTAAATGGGTAACCTCAGGCCCTTGACTGTCAGCCCCTACATCTCAGTTTTAGCCCTTATGAGTCCTCTAACCATAGCCAGAATGGTGCTTCTTTATGTTTTGGTTTTCAACCTAGAAAAAGTAATGTTTTTCTCATAAGGTTGCCATGATGGTTAAATGAATTCATACATCACAAGCAATTCAAAGAATGTTGAGCATATACAGAGTTTAATAAGTATTAGTGCTGATGTTGATTATCTCTGTCAGAAATAAAACTGTCAGCTGGTCAAATGTAGAATCCCAAAAAATTATAAAAAAAATAAGTGTGTAAGGCTTGAATTGTGGTTTGTTCCCTCGACACCAGACATTTTTGAAAATTAAGAATTCTTGCTTCTTGCTTCTCTTATGTTTAGATTCATTTTTCTATGAACTTCAGTTATTCAGCAATTCGATAAGTAGCAGCATTCGGAATCATTGTGATTCTTTAGATATCCATATTTCTCACTCTCATTTTTGAGTTAGATGGGCATGGAATTCAAGTTTGAGTTTGGATGGGCATGGAATTCAATTTTGAGTTTGGATGGGAATGGAATTCAAGGTTCAAAGCACTCTTCAACACTCCAGGGGTAAGATTTTATGGTCTTCCAGCACCAAAATTGCTGATGGGAAAGTTGATGTCAAGATAATTCTTTCTCCTTGTAGTTTTCATAATTTTCTTTGTGTTCTTAATGATGTTCTTGATATTTCCTTGCATTGAGACTATTTTTTAAAATTGTTCTTTTTTTTAAAAGATTTTATTTATTTATTTGACGGACAAAGATCACAAATAGGCAGAGAGGCAGGCAGAGAGAGAGAGGAAGGGAAGCAGGCTCCCCACTGAGCAGAGAGCCCGACGTGGGGCTTGATCCCAGGACCCTGAGATCATAACCTGAGCTGAAGGCAGAGGCTTTAACCCACTGAGCCACCCAGGTGCCCCTATTTTTAAAAATTGTTCTTAAATTTTGTCTTGCTCATCGGCAGATTTTTTTCCATCTGGAAACTTGTATCTTTGCTTCAGTTTTGGGAACTCTCAGCCATTGCTATGGACTGAATGTTTGTGTCTCCTCTCCCCCGTACATATGTGAAAGCCCTAATTTCTAATGGGATGGTATTTGGAAATGGGGCTTTTGGGAAATGGTTAGGGTTAGATTAAGTCATGAGGGTGGAGTCTTCATGATATAATTCGTGCCCTTAGGAGGAGATGAAGGGATCAGAGCTTCCTCTCTCTTCCATATGAGGACAAGAGAGTAGGCAGCCTACTGTGAACCAAGAACAGAGTGAGTCCTCACCCCAAACCCAACCAGTCTGGCACCCTGATCTCAGATTTCTAGCCTCTAAGACTGGGAAAAAAAACAACAACAAAAAAACAGTTCGTTGTTTAAATCATCCAGTTTTTGGTATTCTCTTACAGCAACCCAAATGGAATAGGGTTACCATTATCTACTCATAGTCTCTGCCCACTCAATTTATGCTCTTCTTCTGGATTCTTATTATAATAATATTGATGCATCTAGAGTTCTCTCTAGAGAAAAATTTTGGAATACCTAATGAATTCATAAAAAGGCCAGAGCAAAATCTATCCCTCCCACCCCTCTTCCCCATTCATATAGTTCCTATCCCTATAGCTCTATTAGTAATTTGTACATATTATACATATACATATACATATACATATACATATACATATACATAGGGCAGGCCATAAATGATAGCAACAAACAAAACTGTGTTGATAATATTATGTTGTTAATTTAGGATACTATTACCTCTTTTTCTTTCCCTGTCCACCCCCAAACAGGCATCATAATAATGCACAAAGATGATTTCATCAACATATATATATATCAGCACCCCACCAAGCACAGGTATTCAGCAGTAGAAAATAAAACAGTAACTATGGTTTTTCCTATAGAAGATATCTGGAAGAGGGAGGGAATATTCACAGGAAGAAATAAAACTAAAAAGTGATGAACCAACATCTAACTCAGCAACTGTGTCTAAAACATTGGTCCAGACCCCTTGTCCCCGGAGGTGGGAAAATGGACATGGGACTGGATGGAGTTGTTCCTTGGGTTCCACATCAACCCATCAAGGGAGAAGAGGACCAACATTTGTTGGATGCCTCTAGTACACGGCACCTTAAAAGTGGCAAATATTTCACCCTCAATATTTTCCATTTTACTACCCATTATTATTCTGCTAATTAAGAGCTTTCTTTCTTTCTTTCTTTCTTTTTTAAAGAAAGACTACTGGGAAAACTACTAGAATTGCTGCCAGTTGGCAGACTAGAGAAGAGAGTAAACAAGGAAAGGGTGAGTTACAATTTGTCAGAGCTCAGGTTTCTACCTGCAGACAGACATGGCAAGTGTAGGTAAGTCAGTCATCCAGGCAAAACATTCATTGTGGATCTCAGTCTTTTTATTTGAGCTCTCAGCCAAGATAAACTTGAAAGGAAAAGTGTATGGGCTTGTAAAAGTGAATCAGAGGGTGGGGCCAAGAAAAGGGAGGTGCTAGAATTTTTAAAGATGATTTCTACAGTTAAAAGTTACTTAACTCACCACAATCTCTTATTAAAGGAACCAGTTGCCAATTCTGCTCCAGCAGAAGAAAACAAGGTATTGTAAACATTTCTTTATTTAAAAATGTTTATTTATGGGGCACCTGGGTGGCTCAGTGGGTTAAGCCTCTGCCTTCGGCCAGGGTTATGATCTCAGGGTCCTGGGATCGAGCCCCACATCGGGCTCTCTGCTCAGCGAGAAGCCCGCTTTCCCCTCTCTCTCTGCCTGCCTCTCTGCCTGCCTCTCTGCCTACTTGTGATCTCTCTGTCAAATAAATATTTTTAAAAAATGTTTATTTATGTTTTCTTTCTATATTGAAATGTCTAGCAGAGTAACAAATGATCAAGAGCTCTCAAAAACAGAAATAATAGGTAAAGCTTCATCTCCCCAAGAATTCTGTACAAATCAGACAGATTTAACCCTGAGCTCATTCAAAGCTTGTGTGGGAAAGAGGGCAAAGAGGGAGAGACAGCATTTATTTAAAAGGAGTTAGAGAAATGGTTTTACCAGAAACTTTGAAACCGTGAATGGAATCTCCTCCAGTCACTTCTCTAGATTGACCACCTCTGTATCGGTCAACATAGGCAAAGAGAAATAGAGCATTCTCAGAATAATTGAGGCCAACCCCTTCTAACCCTTTGGAAGAGCGAGCTTGGTGATATGAATTTGATCCACATCATTTATGCATGGAATTAATGGTTTGGCTCTCTTTCCCTATCTCCACCTAACATCCCATCCAGGCCACCACTCCATGGGCTGTTAGCTTTCTTCTCTTCCATGGAATAGCCTAAGCCTCAACCTTCTACTATATGCTCATTGTAAAACATCCCAAACTATTGCTTCCCTCAGAATATGGCTTTGGGTAGAGATAGAAGTGCTGAGGGGAGATGTCATCCTCTGGTAAGCATAGCTCCAAGAAGTAGGCACTATCATTAGTATCATCAAAAGTCAAGGAGCTTTGGGTATCCTTTTGTATAAAATGAAGTGAGGATCTTTCCTGCTTCCTCATCCTCTGTACCATCTTCCCTCCTTTCTTCCTCCTCCTGTTCACCTTTCTTCCTCCCCCAATCCCTCCTTTTTTCTATTAAAATCTTGAAGGCAATGAGATACAATGACAAAGGAGATTGTATTCAGAGTCCAGAGAATGGGATTACAGTGATAACTTCACTCTTAGCTGTCTGTGCACATTGGACAGCACATTTAAATTCTCTGGACCTTAGTTTCCTAGTAGATAAAACAAGACAATTGTACTAGAGGGGACTCCAAGTTTCCTTGGGACTATGGGTATCTATGATTCAACATTTTGATGAATGACACTATCCTTTTATTACTTTCATAGTTCTTCAGTTTTTCCCCTAAGCCCTTGAGAGGGCTTTGTACATATTTTACGTGTATATATTTGTATATATTAAACCATGTATATATTTTTATATATATAGATAAAGATCTAAACTGACACATCTAAAACTTCTGTAAACTGCAAAGAATAATTTATTCTGAAAATGGCATAGTAGTCTTCCGATCTAGACATTTTTAATCTTCTCTGAAAAAAATCATTGTCTAACCTTTGTATGGATAAATTATTTCCTGTAAAACATCATCCTAAAATTCTGCATCCTTCAGAGAGCACTTTTCACTCTTGGGTTAAATTTTACCAATGGCTTAACACTTCTATAAATTTTTTGTAAAAAAAAAAAAAAAAGGCAGGAATTGTTTTTTTATGTTTTGGGCAATACCTCATGTATTAATTATGATATTAACAAGAGAATTAATGAAGCTGAAGATAACTGGATATTAACTTCCACAAATAATTAACTCTTTCATTAAATAAAATTATTGTTTTCAGGAATTTGTTACAAGTAGTCAAACTCTAGAATAACCATAAACTTTAGGTAGAAAGATAAAAATCTCAGGCCCTAAGATATTATTTTCTCCTCCCTTCATGGTTAGTATAGTTTTAAGGAGACAAACGTTTTCCATATGAATGTATTTCATGAATTCTAAAGAGATTAGCTTAATATATATGTGGTAAACAAAGCATCATTTGAATGAATACAGCTGTAAAGAGATTAAGGAGGTTATTTCCAAGATGGCCCTGGATCTATCAAGAAAAACTACATAATGGTAAGTTTTGAACATTTTGTGAGGTGTAGACTTATTACAAAACTAGAGTTGTTTTTCTTTAGTCAAGTGATATTAGCCTAGAATTTTCATCACCTTCAGCAATAGACATGGGCTAGAACTGAAGCAGGACTTATAGGGGGAATTTCTTTGACTAAGTGTAAGCTTATGGTTAGGAGGGATTTCAGCAGGATCACTGTTAATCCAGTTTATGATGAAACCAAAACTTGGCCTACCTATGCCTCTCCCTTGATTCAGAGACTCTTGACCCTTCTAAGGTCCTGAGGGCCAGGTGATGCCAGTATAAGTTGAAGTTCTACACAACATTGGCACTAATGGGAAATTCTAGGTCTAGGAAGTTGACTTATTTTTAATCACTTAACCAGTTTGAGAGATTATTTGGCTAGAAAATGACATCAGATTGAAGTAGTTGTTTCTTTGATAGAACCCAAGTCTTAAAAGACTGGAAATGTTGGGTAATTAGGGGTGAAATTTAGAGGTTGAATATAATTTTTTTTAATGAGTAAAACTGAGTTCTTTTTGTTCATGAAGATCATTTTCAGAGGGTCCCAAGTGAGGGAGAATAAGGGCAAAGAGCCATGACTTCCCTACTTCTCTATGAGCATTTCCCGCTAAACTGTGTATGGTTTCAGGTTTAAGTGAATAGACAATGGTGGCTGGAGCCCAAATAATGAACATTGTAAAGAAGTAATAAATATTTATAAACATCCATTTTGTGTAAAGTCCTGAGCGAGGTGTTGTTGGAGATACAGAAAATTTTACTCTTAAGGAACTTACCCTGGAGTTGGAAAGCTACAAGCGTATGAAGACAGAGCTATCAGTGGGATAAATATCAATAAGGGGCAAAAGTGATGTTGTGGGACTTAACTCCTCTGCACACGAGAGATCAGGAAAAGTTTCTTAAGAAAGAAAGAAACTGGAACAGAACTGGATTTCAATAAAGTAAAGAAGGATCAAAATATTCTAGGAAAAAAAAAATTCTAGGAATGAAGAATATCATAGATAAAGGCAAGAATGAACAGATAAGGGCGCCTGGTGGCTCAGTCGTTAAGTGGCTGCCTTCGGCTCAGGTCAAGATCCTGGGGTCCTGGGGTCGAGGTCCACATCAGACTCCCTGCTCAGCGGGAAGCCTGCTTCTCCCTCTCCCACTCCCCCTGCTTGTGTACCCTCTCTCTCTCTGTCTCGCTCTCTGTCAAATAAATAAATAAATAAAATCTTAAAAAAGAATGAACAGATAAGGTTAAAAAGTATAAAAATATTGGTGATAAGTGAGAAAAACCATAAAGTTTCTTGAAAAAAATGACTAGCAATTTCTTATTTACTGTGTAAATTCAGCAGTCATGTGGTGCATTGAGAAGCAGCACAGGGCTGATGGCACCGTTTTTATTATGGTTTTCTCGACAGGGAGCTGCCAACTGACCAGCACCCAATTGTCCTCTGCTGCACCTTAGCACTACAACTTGAGCATTCCCTCAAACTCTCTAGACTTCAGTTTTCTAATATGTAAACTACTAATATTCGTAAGGGATTTTCCACAGTCCTTTCGGCTGTTATGAATAGGTACACATATAAGGATGAATGGAAATAGATGCATATAAAATGGATGGAAATGTATACACTACATATATGATATAAATTTGGATTAGATAATATATATTTTTGTCACTTCAAGAAGGGGTGATTAAAGAAGATAGTTGTGTCAGCCAAAAGTGAAATAAGTGGAAAGGATTATTAACAGGTTTTCCATCTCTGCTTTATTTTTCTTAGGTTTTCCCAATGGACTCTCTAACCAAATCAATCAACCAATTCGCCCTAGACTTCAGCAAAAAGCTGGCTGAATTGGCTGAGGGCAAAAATATTTTCTTTTCTCCCTGGGGCATCTCGACCTCGTTGGCCATGGTGTATTTGGGCACTGGAGGTACCACGGCAGCACAGATGGCTCAGGTAAGCAGGAGAGGTCAAGCATCCTCTGCAGCCTTAAAACAGAGCCTTCTTTTTAACTGTTACCATCATTTGCTTTCTAAAGTCCACATAGCTTACATTTTACAGCCATATCCTACAAGACAAAAGATACACTTCAACATTGTTTTAGGCCATAAAAAGAATTCTGGGGAAGAGAACCAACTAGAAAATTGCTGCTTAAGGGGCACCTGGGTGGCTTAGTGGGTTAAGCCTCTGCCTTTGGCTCAGTTCATGATCTTAGCATCCTGGGATGGAGCCCTGCATTGGGCTCTCTGCTCAGCAGGGAGCCTGCTTCCCCCTTTCTCTCTCTGCCTGCCTCTCTGCCTGCTTGTGATCTCTGTCTGTCAAATAAATAAATAAAATCTTAAAAAAAAAAAGAGAAAGAAAATTGCTGCTTAAAAAACCACGTAAGAGCCCATGTTCCCTAGCAAGATCAAGCGGAGAGACAATAAGGTTATCAAGTTTGGTTCAGCACCAAAACCAATTTTATTTTGATTATCGATATATTTCAGGAAGTAATGGCCCATACTTTATTTTCTTTTTAAATTTTAATTTCAGTGAGGTTAACATACGATATTATGTTAGTTTCAGGTGTACACTATAGTGATTCACCAGTTCTGTACTTTACTCAGTGCTCATCAGGACAAGCGAGCTCTTAATCCCCTTCATCTATTTCCCTCATCCCCATACCACTTCCCCTCTGGAAACCCTCTCTTTGTTCTCTCTAGTCAAGTCTGGCTTTTCCTTTGTCTCTTTTGTCTTTGTTCACTTGTTTTGCTTCTTAAATTCCACATATGAGTGGTATCATAGTCATTGTCTTTCCAATCTCAGAAGGATTTTCTTGAAGACGCAGATAGAAAAATCAAATGAATCCAGTTCTTTGTGCTTTGTTTGGTTGTTTCCATGTCCAATCCCTGGTTGGCTGCATGAATGTAAAGAACCCACTGAGAGCATTAAAATAACAAAGCAATAGTATTGTTTAAGCAATTATTGATTTGCTGTAAACATCTTCAAAGCATTGTGTCTGCATGTATAGACACACGCATGCATTTCACAAATAGAGCCATAGATAGCAAAATTATAGTTTAAAAAGTCATGTGTATATGTGTGCTTGTGTGCAAATGTACAAATATATGTGTGTGTGTTTTAAGATAGAAATAGAAAAGAGGAAATCCAGCCCTAAATCTTGCAATAATCAAAAGGTTAAGTGACAGAATTTCCACTCCAGGTGGTGCCCTTTGAGTCAAATACAGAAAACAGCACAGACAGTAATTCTAGATGAAATAGGCAGAATTTATCTTCTGTCAGCTTGGGCCTAGGATATCCCCCTTATTCTTTTAGTTCACAAGATATTGTGTGTTTCAAAAATGAAAACAAAATCCTGGCTTAACCCTGGATAATAACTGGTTAAATATTAAAAGGCTTAACAGTTAATGTGATCGACAATCTTAGATGGATTCCAACTGGGGTCCATTTCATGTGAATATATTTCTGTGTGTTTCTTGTCCTTGCTTTATTTAAATGCTACTGACGTATCAATGGCAATGGTTTGCGACTGAGACTGAGTGGCTCGTGTATCCCTGTTTGTCACTGGGTGTCAATCAGCACAAGCTTTGGTAAACTAGATTTTATTCCTCATTGTGAGCTGGGTTCAGGCTATGGGAGATGGAATTATCACCTTGTTTTCTACTGTTGCACAGTTCAGGGGGAAGCAAGCATGTCCACTTCCTTTTTGTTAACTTCCAAATGAAATGCTGGGCTGAGCACAAAGAATGTGTCTATAACTGTCAGGTGAGGCAGACAATGAGACCTGAAACACTTAACTAGAATAAGCAACTAAAATCCCTGAATTTTCTAGATAATTGAAGCAATAGTGGCTTATGCTTAAATCGTCTAAATGATGCTTTCAAATGAACACCTAGTTTTCAAAACAACCGTATATAAAAACAAAACAAAACATGGAATACAAGAGATTTTTACCTCTAACGATTTCCCAACATCATCTCAAATGTCCTATAAAGAGTATAAGAATAAAGAGAGTAGCTACTTAACAGCAGCTTAAAAATTTATTTAAAAGCTGCTGTTGACTTCCCCATCCATCTAGTAACACATTATTTAAGTGAAATCAGAGCCCCCCCCCGGTAATTAATTATATGTTCTGTGGTGATGGGAATGACTGACTTGTATTTGCTGAGGAGAATTTCAGATGATTACATCTTCACAAATTGTGTTCACCTATTTCCTTTTTATTGAAATGACAGGTTCTTCAGTTTAGCAGAAATCAGGACATCAAAACTTGTCCTGAAAGTGAGAAGAAAAGAAAAATGGTATGTCTTATTTTTAACATGCATTTGATAATTAAAAGGAACTTCTTTTAGAAAAATATCATCAAACTATAGAAAAATACAGAAACGTGTACACTTTTTGGAAGGGTCGTATTCTTTCCCTCTCTCTCTTTCCATCTTTTCCTTCCACTTCAAAGCTGCCCCGCCTTCAAACTTGTTCTTGCCTTTATAAACTAAATGTGAAGAAAACAATACCCTAACAACTTGTAAATTCTTGCACTGCTAACATTAAAGAAAATGTTTTTTGTCTACCATGCAACTGATCTGAGTTTTTGTTTGCAGGACACCAACTCATTTCATTGAGATAGAGGTTGTTCATATAGACCTAATTCTTGTTCAGTGTTTTTATTTGACTGTTTGACTAATCCCTTTTCTTTTAAAGGAATTCGGTTTGGGCAAGGTTGAAGATATACACTCTCACTTCCAGACCCTTATCTCAGAAATCAGCAATCCCAGCAAGGCTTACATACTTAAAACAGCCAACAGGCTATATGGAGAGAAAACCTACCCATTTCAAACTGTAAGTGCAAATGTGTCTTTTAAAGCTGATGGGAAAGAAAGAGGTATGTGAGACCAATCAGGAAACTTTTCGTACATTTCTTTAGAGATCCCAGGGACGATGTTCATGTATGGGGTCAGCACTTCTGTGAAACAATCATTTAGAGCACCAATAAGTGTCTAGGTGTAAAGGAAATCAACAGTGGGTCTCAAGCCAGACTATATGCTCAGAATAAAGGGGTCCACCTCAGCCGGTGAATGGGTAAGAGATGTGGTTTGTGTCATCTCCGGGTTAGCATTTGTTTCATGGAGAATGGGGCAGGAGATGCAGGGTAACCCAGTAGGGCCGATGTGCAGGAGCAGAGGGCAGAGCTGGTCCTGGGAGCATGGCTGGACTAGGAGCTTGTAGTTGAGCAAAGCTGACTCGGGGATCAGATGGGTCATTTCACAGCATGACTTTAGAGACTTTAGGAAAGACTCTCGACATGGAATAATATCACTTTCTCCCCTTCTCAGGTGGTTGAGACCCCACAGTGCAGACCATGCTTTCGTCCTCAATTCAGATTCAAGGGCTTCCCACAGTGAGCCACCCTGAACCAAGCCAAGCAATGAATTTCCCATTAGAGCATCACATCTCAACACATAAGAGAGTAGGAGGACCCAGGTGCCCAGTGGGCAAAGGGCAAGGAACTTGGGTAGGGTAGAGGGACAGCAATAGAAAATTAAAGCTATCTTGTGATATCAAGCAGGGCTGTCCCTGCGCATAGCCAGTGAATTCAGGGAGGTCAGCACTTGGGCTTGGTTATGACTAAAGGCAGAAAAGCATCCAAACTAGGCCTTAGAGACACTTCTGGTATTGGTAGTCCTGTGCATTCTGCTTTGGTCCGGAAGTAGGAGGTATCTGAATGGGGTGGGCACTTAGAGATGAGAAGGACACAGATATACAAAATGAGACATCTTTTATAATGTCCACAAGCCCTGGATGTGCTCAGAGAGGTTGAGTAGAACCTATGAGTCAACCCAGAGAATGGTGCCTTGTGACACTTTAAGCCTTCCTTTTTTACTGGATCATAATTTCTACATAGTTTAGACTTCCTAATCTTCAAACCACTGCCTGGAGGCTGAATTACCTCAGCATTTTTTGCTGAACACAATTCCTCTACCAAGTAATACACTGAAGGAGTATGACAGGGCTCCTGAGGATGGCAGGTGCCCTCATAAGCCCACTTCCGATGACTGCCACCAGGGGGGACATCAAAGGTCCAGAGGACTAAGCCAGCTTTCTTCTCTCAGACAGCCTGCTGAACCTTTGGCCACACTTTGCAATCCATTTTCAGAGCAGCGTATAGCTCTCCTCGGGGGCCCTCCACAGGTTTCTGGTGCTTAGTGTTCATAGCAGGGGGCTGCCGGACCCACATGCTTCACTTTGGTTCTGGCTCTGCTAGAGAAAGCAAAGTGCAACTGCAACGGGTCTTCATCACTGGAGACAATCCTGGGGTTCCTGGAGTTCTCTCCCTTTTCATACCAGCCTCATTTCACAGGCATGGATAAACACAGGAGAGGGTAGAGGTGCTTGGGTCACTCAGTCCGTTAAGCATCCGAGTCTTGGTCTGAGGGTTGTGAGTTCAAGTCCCATGGTGGGCTCCACGCTGGGTGTAGAGCCTACTTTAAAAAAAAAAAATAAGGAGGTTGTGGGAGCCCCAGAACTGGGAGGCAGACCTTCCTCCACACCTGGACTTCTGCATGGCTAGTCTGTGCCCAGCTAACTTTAAAGAGGGGAGTGTTTAGTTTTCGACCAAAATGGAAGTATGGAAAGACAGAGGGGGCAATGGGGTGGGGGTTTGCAATGATCCATTGATAGCCTTGATGTCTCGGTTTTAGACAAACTCTGCAAAAGAAGATTTTACTTCTATCTTCCAGAGATATCTAAAAGACATGAAAACATACTTTGGTGCAGAACCACAGTCTGTTAATTTTGTGGGAGCTTCTGGACAAATTCGAAAGGAGATCAACTCTTGGGTTGAAAGTCAGACTGAAGGTAAGTTTTCACCAAGATGTTTGGCAGAGTATCTTCTCCAAGCATTTTTGTATTTTTTTGGATTTGCTTTGTAAGTATGTGTATTTCTGGACGAGAACAGTGGATACATTCTAAATATGCAGAACATTTCTTTCTATCCATGCCCATGATTTTCAGATTCCTAGCTTTCCCAGCAAGTCTTATCTAAAACATCTAAGTCAAGATACCCACTTTACTAAGAGGACAAGAAAATTCTTGTATCCCAATAATTCCAAACAGGAGCCCAGGGGCAAAAAAGCAGAAAAGTGCAAAGAGGAAAGTCAAAATACTGCAACATTTGTGATTTCTGAGGAAAAATAGCTAGCAATTAATAATGAAATTGTGGCATTAAATGTGTTATATAATCTTAAGTAATTTTCAAAATGAGGTCATGTATTACTGTAGGGGGCTAAGCTGCTGTAGCGGAGAGACCTGGAATACAGTGGCTTCATGATAAGGCAGACATTTATTTTTCTTTTATATAATAGTCAAAAGGCAGATAAGCATTCTCTTTGCAGAGGCAATGCAGAGACCCAGACTGGTGGGTTAGCTCCACCATCCTCAAAACATGGCTTTCGTATTTCAGTCTAAGATGATTCTTGCATTTGTCATGGTAAAGTCACCAGGAAATGGTGAAAAGAAATCCTCTTTGCTTTTAAGGAGGATTATTTGAATACAAACCCAAAGGTTTCATACATCAGTTGCACCTGTATCTTAAACTCAGCTACATGGCTGAGTTTTACATGGTCCCCCGTTTAGGCTCTGGGGACCCACCTGTCCTGATTTTCTTGGGACTTTCCTGGATTTAACACCTGAAGACCTCTCAGTCCCGGGCAAACCAGGATAGTTGGTCACCTAGACTTGCTGTAGTAACCATCTTTAAGATGTAGTTTGTAGCTGGGTAGCTACACATGCACTTAAAAGTTGGGTGTTCTATTTCTTTTTTAATATTTTAATTTTAATTTTCAAATTTTTTATTTAAATTCCAGGTAACATATAATGTAATATTAGTTTCCGGTGAAAATTTAGTGATTCAACACTAAAATTTAGTGATCATCACAAATGACCCCTTTAATCCCAGTCCCCATCCACCTCCCCTCTGGTAACCCTGACTTCGTTCTCTGTAGTTAAGAGTCTGTTTCTTGGCTTGCCTCTCTCTTCTCTCTTTTCTCCCTATGATCATTTGTTTTGTTCTTAAATTCCACATGAGTGAAATTATATGCTATTTGTCTTTTTCTGACTGACTTACTTCACTTAGCATTATACTCTCTAGTTCCATCACATCATTGCAAATGGCAAGATTTCATTATTTTTTTATGATGGAGTAATAGTCCATTGTGTGTGTCTATGTGTCTATCCTTTTTATCCCTTTATCAGTCAATGGACACTTAGGCTGTTTCCATAGCTTGGCTATTGTTGATCATGCCGCTATAAACATGGGGGTGCATGTCTCCCTTTGAATTTGTATTTTTGTACCTTTGGGTAAATATCTAGTGGCACAAATTGGTGGGTGGTAGGGTAGCTCTACTTTTAAATTTTTGAGGAAACTCCAAACTATTTTCCAGAGTGGCTGCACCAGCTTGCATTCCCACCAACAATACAAGAGGATTCCCCTTTCTCACACATTCTCCTTTCTCCACATCCTCAACAACATCTGTTGTTTCTTGTGTTGTTGATTTTAGCCATTCAGATAGCTGTGAGGCCATACCTCATGGTAGTTTTGATTTCTATTTCCCTGATGATCTGTGATGTGGAGCATCTTCTCATGTGTCTGTTGGCCTTCTGGATGCCTTCTTTGGAAAAATGTCTATTCATGGCTTCTGCCCATTTCTTAACTGGATTATTCATTTTTGGGATGTTGAGCTTTATAAGGTTTTATTTATTTTGGATACTGACCCTTTATCAGATATGTCACTTTATCAGATATGTTATTTGCAAATATCTTCTCCCATTCCATAGGCTGCCTTTTAGTTGTTGATTGTTTCCTTCATGGTGCAGAAGCTTCTTATCTTGATGAAGTCCCAATAGTTCGTTTATGTCTCCCTCTTTGCTTACACAGCACTCGGTGTGAAAGCTCACTTTGACAGGTACCGCACTATTATTGAAGTTAACCACTGAAGCCTCCCCTGCTAGACTCAAGGGCCCAAGTACAATGATGCTGCTTGATGTGAGTTTCAGCTTCGAATCACTAACACACAGCAGGCCTGCTAACTGTCATTGTTCAGAACATTAACATTTACTGAAATGCCCTGAGGAAGTTGGCAGCCCTTAATTCTCAGTTTCTTTTTCATTGAATAGTGACTCAAAAGCCATGGTGAGGCAAGAGTGACCATTGTACTTAACTTATACCTCACTTGGGTTCATTCAAAAGCAAGCCTGTTTTTAGAATGATAGACCAGCTCGCATTTACTGAGCACTTGTATGGATTCAGTCGACAGGCCGACCAAATGGGACTGCACAGGCAAAAGCCTGTAACATCCAACACAAATTCAACATGGCAGATGTGACTGTAAGAATAATCTGGGGCTGAACTAACCCTGAGGTCTCAGATTCTTAACCCAGTGTCTGTCATGTTTTCTGGAAAAGAAGGGGAGCTCTACAGATAGGAAGGCTAAGAGCAGTTAATCTGCCATCTTTACACAAGAGCAAAGCTTTTCAGAGCCGAGAGGAGAACCATGGTCTCGTGTTGCGGAAGCTGGCTTCTTCCCATCCTTGCCCTGCTTCCCCAGCATAGACTGCCTCCCTTAAGGAACATGACCAGACCCAACTGTCTAGGTCACACAGCCTCCTGGGAGATCGTCCTGTGTTGACAGAAATGTGCCATAAGTCTGCCCTACCCAGTGTGCTAGGGTCACGTGTTCTATCCACACGTAACTATAGATGAGTTCAAATGTGGCTACTGTTACTGATGAACTGAATTTTTTACTTCAATTCAGTTTAAGTAATTTAAGTTTAAGCAGCCATGGATACCATATTTGACAGTGCAGAAGTTTTGATTTTGAGGAAGAACTGAATAACTCTTCTTAAATTATGGAGGAACAAGTAGACTTCAGATTATAGTTATTATAGGGTCGAGATATAGGATAGACACGCTTTGAAAAATCCTCTGTTGTCACACGACTTCTAAAACGAGAGACCTCCAAAATAAGCTAACCAAGGGCATGGTCAGAATCTTTTATTGAGCCCCTGTTTCCTGCATCCTATGACCTCATTGTTCCAGCTGGCAAGGCTGGCTCTACTTCGTAGAGTGGTATCTTCCAAAGAGACAGAGAGCTGTAATCTTTCTGTATTTTCTCTTTATGTACTGAATACAAATTGGTTATTTGAGGGCTATTCAAAACCAAATAAGGAATTTTGACTTCATCAAGGCAGAATTCTGCACACCCTTTAAGAAAAAGTTGCTAGAAACTCTTCAGCATGACTACGTTCCATCTGAAACACTTGAAAGACACTTCTTTCCTTAAGCTTTCAAATAGAGCTTCTTTCAAGTAGCCATATGGACCACTGGGACACACACGGCATTCAGAGTCAAAGTCTTGATAGTGTCAGTTACATGTTGCAATTTTTTTTTTCTGGTTTGTCTCCTTTATAGTCTATAAACTACTTGAAAGTGGGTGTTGGAGAAGGTTATTGTCTACATGTTTGTCATCTCAAAATCTCTCATGTGCTTGGCACACTGGGCACTCTAGTGTCACATTAATAACTGTGCTCAGCAGGACTTACCCTGAATATCTTGGAAGATTGTCCTTCCCATTCATTACCTCGAACTACCAGGGGTGTGTGCAATGAACCAGCCAGTAGGTGGCACTTTAGCTCTAAAGAGTACTGCAAAATCATGGTCAAATTTGGCTCAGTTACTTTTAAGTTGTATTTGACTACACTTTATACATCCTTTTTTCAATAATTATATTTTACATACCCTAAAACAGCTGCGGGTTCAAGAGGTTAGTTTCTCTGAAAGCATATGAGTCCATAGAATAATGCGGCACAACTTAAATCATCTCGATCTCAACCAACCTGAGATAAGTCTGTGCAAAACTCAGTCCTCGATATGTTTTCTATTTGCACCTACAACTCTATCGAGTGATAGAATACTTGATTAAAAATAACACAGCTTTTAAAAAATAAAACTTCTGTGCAAAAATAAAGATTAAAGAAATGATGTACACGGCCTCCCCATGGTGAATCATCAAAGAAACTGTAAATTAAGTTTAATACACTGTCTTTAATAAGATAGGTGATACTAAAATGACTTAGAATGTTCTGACATCATTTAATTGTTCATTGTTAAACCAAAATGTCTGTTTCATTGGTGAGGGACGGCTGTCCTGAATAGACACATCCAAGTCATACCTCAGATCAACTGGAATCTCTAGAAGTGTTACTGACCCCAAAACTTTTTTCAAAAGCTGCACAGGGGCTTCTCATGTGTGTCGGATGAGGACTTCTGCAGGCGGGGTGTGCGCACGCGCAGTCAGGCTCTTGGAGCCCATTTGTTGCGTGTGCACATGTCTTCCCAACCCTGCTTTCCCAGACTTCCATGTTGGTAGCTCAAAATCAATATGGCGAGAATATTTACACCCCAGAAATGGGCTACAAATCAAGAGTTTCCTTCTCCCCCACCCCTACCTAGAGACAGTTTACCAGCAAACCACTGGAAATGGAAAGACAAGCTCTGGATTTCATTATATTATATTATATTATATTTTATTTTATATTTTATTATATTTCACTGACCTCTTGTTTTCCATACCTACTTTTTTTTTTTTAAGATTTTATTTATTTGACAGAGATCACGAGTAGGCAGACAGGCAGGCAGAGAGCTGCTGAGCAGAGAGCCCGATTAGGGGCTCTATCCCAAGACCCTGGGATCATGACCTAAGCGGAAGGCGGAGGCTTTAATCCACTGAGCCACCCAGGCACCTCCTACTTTTTGTTTGTAACAATAAAGGGAAATCGAGAAGTTAAATAGACCTAATTTTAGTTGTTCTTAATTATTTTTGAAAGTTTTAGCACATGGGTTATATATAGTCCTTATTAAAAAAAAACAAACAAAAAAAGGCAGGTCAGCAACCCCACTAGTCCTGACTTCACTGTGGTATGGATGTCCTTGCTCATTGTAATAAGCTGCAGGCGGACATATTTGCTACCCATTACTGGCACACAGGGAGGTATTAAAGACCATTAGACCAAATGGCTCCAAACCAGTGGCTCTCAGTTCTCATGACACATGAAACTAAGTTTACTAATTCCTAAGTCCAACCCCAGATGAATTAATTGAGATCTCTAGGAGGGAGGCTCAGGCATCAGTATTGTCTAAATCCTCAGGTGATTCTAATTGACAATCAAGGCTAAGAATAATTATTGTGAATAGGATAATGCCCTCAATTCTATTAACACTCCCCCTTTCCCATTGAGCTCCACTGCTCATGGCCTTGGAGGTTCCAGTTTCCTGGATAACATTTGGCCTTGCTCAGCAGTCCTCTGGTGTGTGTGTGTGTGTGTGTGTGCGTGCGCGCGCGTGCACTCGCTGTGGTTTCACCTACTCCATCTGTATTTTCTCTTCAAAATGTCTTTCAATAGCATCTTTTCTGAGTTTGCATTCCTGTTTCAGAATTATTCTTTTCAACAAATATTTGTTCTAGAAAAATATAGTTTGGCTATGTACTCTAAGGCTTTAAAAAGAGAACTGTACACAGATCTTGTACCTTAGTTATCAAATTTGCTTTTCATAGGAGAATGGGTTAGCCATTCTGAAACTATTTTATGTATATTCTAGGACTGAGCAAATGAATAAATATATTGGAAATAATAAGGCTCAGGTGTTTCACTGACAGGGAAAGGAATTGTAAATAAGGAAAAGCAAAGATGAGTGTGAACCCCATGGTGCTGGATTGAAATAGGAGATATCAATATGAATTCCTCAACTATAATACATAAGCAGAGAATTAGATAGATATGGAAATATTTACAGATGTGTGTATAATACATGTATTTTCTAGCTTTCTCTGCTGAGCAATGATACCCCAGGAATAATGAACATAGCACACATCCACATCTTGATTTCTAAAACCCATCCTTCAAATACAAAAACAAAAACAAGAAACAAAAAACAACATAACCAAGGCTCCTAGAAGAAATGCCAATTCTAGGGCTGGGACATGGAAAGCACCAGATAAACTTCAGGACATACTGTGGTACCAGAATATAGGTAAATGCTCAAAATATCTGAGAACATGTCAAATGGACATAGGAGCCAACTTGAGGAGGTTTCTAACAGCCAAATGTGGGACAATTTGGGCAACAAAATAGATAATGATAGTAATAAATTATAACCCATAGGGTAAAACAAACATCCATGAGTCTATACTGATATAAATTATTGAATACCTAAATAAAAGGAGGAGATGGGATAGTTCTTCCTCATAGTAGAATTCCAGTTGATAAATGTAGAAGGAATAGTGGAAATCGAAAATCACCATTTGGCAAAACACCACAGTCATCATTGTTTCAGGCAAGATCATCAACAAATGCTAAAATTGGTGGGCAAAAGTTTGATGAGAAAGAGGAAATTTATGTGGTCATCTAGTAGCTCCCCACATGACACTTATGAATTAGAAAGGGAAAAAGCCGTAATTTTACAGTGAGAAACCTGTGGGAATCAAATCATCAAAGTTAACATCACCCATAGTGGGAAATAAGAACACAATCTGTTTCCTGGTATGATTCATTGAGAAGCACATAACATTGTTTCTGTGGTTGTGTTTGTGACCTAGGGCTGCCATGACCAATTACCACAAACTGGATGGTTTCAAACAACAGAAATGTATTCTCCCACAGTTCTGGAGGCTTCAAATCTGAAATCAAGATGTGAGCAGGGCCACGCTTCCTTTAAATGCTCTAGGGAAGGCACTGTTCCATGCCTCCCCTCAACTTCAGGTGGTTGGGGGCAATCCTTGACATTCCTTGGCTTGTGGACTCTTCAATCTCTGCCTCTGTTGGCACAAATCTTCTTCTTTAAGTCTGTCCTGTGTCTGTGTTTTCACATCGTCTTGTCCTCTCTGTGTGTCTATGTCCAAATTTTCCTCCTCTTGTAAGGATATCATTATTAGGTTAAAGCTACTCTAATCCAGGATGACCTCCATCTTAACTTGATTAGGTCTGCAGAGACCCTATTTCCATATAAGAGCACATTCACAGGGACTGGTATTTAGGACCTAACATATCTTTCTGGTGGGATACAATTGAGGAAACATCAGACAAATCTGAACTGAGAATTGAGGGACACACTACCAAAGTTTTTCAAAAGTGTCAAATTCATGAAAGACAAAGAAGGAATGAGGAACTATTCCAGATTCAAAGACGCTAAGACAAAATGACATAACTACAACTTGAGATCTTGGATTGATTTCTGATCCAAAAGAAGAGTTTTATTGGAACAGCAGATGAAATTTAAATAGGACCTGTTAGTAATATTCTGTTAATGCTAACTTCCTGGTTTGGATCATTGGTGGATATAAGATATCAGTCAGTAGTATTTCATAATTATCATTTTTATAAGTGTGGCATATTGCCAGGATGTAACTATACCATTTGTAATCTATCCTTTTGTTCTTATAGGAAAAATCCAGAATCTCCTACCTGATGATGCAGTGGATTCTGCAACCAGAATGGTTCTGGTGAATGCCCTTTACTTTAAAGGAATCTGGGAACATCAGTTCTTAGTCCAAAACACCACAGAAAAGCCTTTCAGAATAAACAAGGTAGAAAACTTTTAATAATCAGCATGGTTTTTACATGATATTTTAAAGGAGATTCTATTTGAAATTCACTCTTCTTTTTGAATAAATGTTTCTGGAAAGTCTGGCTATTACCAGGGCAGGGATACCTGAGCTAAAAGCCAGGTCCATCCCGCCTGGGGATTCCTCTTTTCATTGTTTCTTCTCTGAAGAGAGACAATTCACATATTTTATCACTTAGTTCTTGCTTTGACTATGGTGGAGTAGGTAAGATAGTTATTATATTTATTTCCCAGCTGTCAAAGTGACTGGAGCCATGCCTAAGTTAAAAATCTACCAGAACCGTAACCCCCAACTCTTCACTATTAGTTCTGTTCTTGTTCTATTAGACCAATACTCTCTTCTACCAAACCCTTATCTTGCCATAAGTAAAAGAAAGACACATTTAGGGGCGCCTGGGTGGGTCAGTGGGTTAAAGCCTCTGCCTTTGGCTCAGGTCATGATCCCAGAGTCCTGGGATCGAGCCCCGCATCGGGGTCTCTGCTCAGCAGGGAGCCTGCTTCTCCCTCTCTCTCTGCCTGCTTCTCTGCCTAGTTGTGATCTGTCTCTCAAATAAATAAATAAAATCTTAAAAAAAAAAAAGAAAGACACATCTAAAATCTCATGCTTTCCATTGTTTTCTCTTTGTGTTAGTATACAACACACTCATTTTTGTGATAGATAGGAACTCACTACCTCAAGAAGGGAGACTAATATAAGGCGACAGATCCCCTAGAATCCAAGGGCTAGAATACGTCTGGGCCTTGGAACTTGAGTGGAAACAAGGATTCAAATGTAGTCAAGATTCAGTCTCTATCTTTGCAACTCTGTTTTTCTCCCATCATTCTTCCCTCAGGCTGAAGTCTAACTTTCTCTTCTTCCCAGTCCACGATGGCATAACATGCTACTCACAACATTGCCTCCATTTTAGAGACCAGTCTAATAGATCTCATTTTAAATTCCTAGGAAAGGAATTGATTAGCCAACATTTGTTAAAGCTGATTAGTCCTGGGGTGGGTCTTCTCACATAACCAGTGCTCCCAGGGACCTAATACAGTAAGCATGCGGGTATGTGCAGTAGGTGGCTTTCAGACAATCAGTGGGATAAAATGGGGAAGGGACCAAACATGTAATTGAATGGGCTAAGCAGAAATGAGCTGGATAGTTACCTGCCTTAGTATATCCACAAGGAATTTTCAGTTGCAAGTGATAAGATAACATTCCAAAATAGCTTCAGGAAAATGGGAATTGTATTAGCATTATTTACATAACTAAGGGGAACTGAGAGGTCCGGGGAGTCTCAAGACATAATCTCACTTCTCTGTCCCTCTCTTCCCTCACTCCCATCACCTTTACTCCCTCTGGTTATCACCTTCATTCTCTAATACTAAAGATACAATTTCTCTATATGACCAGACAATTTGGTTGCCCCATCGTCAGACTTTGAGCTTCACAACTCTGGTAGATAGTCCTTCTGCTAGCTCTAACAGAATGCTCCTTCCTTAAGGAGGGCTCTGTTTTATGCCATTCATGTGTTCATCCCTGAAAAATCACTGTATCATGAAGTATCCTGAATGAACAACCCTAATCATATGACCACTACATTAGCAGACGGGTGGGACTTTGTGATTAACAGCTCCCTATAGAATGGATAAGTAAAGTGTCTACAACATCTGAATTGCAGGGTTTTGTTTTTGTATTACTATTGGCCTTACTATAAATACACTTTTTTAAAGAGCATTTTTAGGTTTGTAGCAAAATTGAGAGGAAAGTAGAATTCCCATATATCACCAGCCACATAATTTCCCTTATTATTAACATTTTGCATTAGTGTGGTGCCTTTGTTATAGTTAATGAGCCAATATTCATACATTTTCATTAATTCAAGTCTGTGGTTAACATTAGGGTTCACTTTTGGTCTTGTATAGTTCTATGGGCTTTGACTAATGCATAATGTCACGTATCTGCCATTCTGTTTTCATATGGAATAGTTTAACTGTCCTAAAAATGCTCTGTACTCCACCCATTCATCCCTCCTCCTAAATACCCAGCAACCACTGATCTTTTTACTGTCTCTATAGTTTTGCTTTTTCTGGAGGGCCATGTAGTTGGAATGGTATAGTATGTAGACTTTTTAGACTGGCCTCTTCCACTAAGCAATAGGCAATAGATTTAAGCTTTCTCCCTGTCTCTCCCTGGCTTGATAGATCATTTCACTTTACTATTGAATAATTTTCCATTATCTGGACATATTGTAGTTTGTTTTGCAATTCACCTATTGAAGGACGTCTTGGTTGTTTCCAATTTTGGGCAATTATGAATAAAGCTGCTATACATAATCTGTGTGCAAGATTTTGTGTGGACATAGTTTTTAACTTCTTCTGGTAAATACTCAGGAGCACACTTGCTGGGTCATGCGGTAATACCATGTTTAGCTTTGTAAGAACCTGCCAAACTGTCTCTGGAAGTGGCTTCCACTTTGTATTCCCGCTGGCAGGGAATCATAGTTCCCGTTGCTCCACATCCTTGTCAGCAGTTGATATCGTCAGTGTTTTGGATTTTCAGCCATGCTAAAAGGTCTGTAGTGCTATCTCATTGTTCTAATTTGCAATTCCCTAATGGCGTATGCTTGAGCCTCTTTTCATACGCTGTAAGTCTTCCTTCAGTGAGGTATCTGTTCATATCTTTTGCCTATTTTAAAAATTGGGTTCTTTTATTACCATTGAGTTTTTAAAGGTTCTTTAATTTTGATACTGATTCTTTATCAGATATCCTAGCCTATTGTCTTTTTATTCTCCTAGTAAATGTCAGTGTTTATGATACTAAAATACTTTCTCAAATGTTTGCATGTGAAATCCACCTTATGCCATTTCTGAATCATTGACATTGGCATAGTTTGCATGAGATAAGATACTTTTTTAAGTGTTCAGTAGGATCCAGCTTGCTGTGACTTATAGAGGTTGCCACAATAGTGTTATAAAAGGCAATTTCCACATCACTTATCGATAATGTTATCCAGTAGAACACCTATTTCGGAAAACAAGGTCTGTGTAACTTTATTCAGCATTTTGCAGAGAATCACCAGTTTTGCCAGTGTCTCAGACTACTGGAAACCAATTATGATAAAACAAAATTAACGATTTGGTGGAACACCTTCTCAATGACTTTGCTACTTCCTTTCCATAGAGTACAAGCAAACCAGTGCAAATGATGTCCATGAAAGAAAAACTCCAAGTTTTTCACATTGAAAAGCCACAAGCTATGGGCCTACAACTCTACTATGAAAACCGTGACCTCAGCCTGCTCATACTGCTGCCAGAAGATATCGATGGCCTGGATCAGGTACGGTCCGTCCGCTGTGAAGGTGGTTCTGGCATTTACCCCTCTGGGGAGAAACAAGACATGGTCTCCCTGTTTGTTTCTTTGATTCCTGTAGAGGAAGACAACCAACATACCTTGAGCCTTGACGACTTTACCTTCACAGTATCATTTAAGTTTTATAAAATTCTATAAGTTGTCACACTATTCCTCAGAAAGCTTAAGTAATCTGTAGGCGCTAGCACCGGGTAGCTAAAAGAACAGTCACAGGAGCAACAGATACGTATATTCTTTGTCAGTCACAGAGCTGACCTCAGTCTAGGTCTTTCTTCTCCCTCTGGTAGGGCCTACTTAATGAAAGGTTAATTTTTTAATCATTTGCATTAAACTAGCTTGAGATATACATTTTTCAACAAGACTCTGACTTCCAAAACTTGAAAAAAAAAAACCATTTTAATTAAATAAAGTCTTCAGGAGGAAAAGGCTGTATCTGTACTAAGTATCAGTACTACCTTCAAGTATTATTTGTTTATCAGCTAAATTTCTATGAAGCCTGATATAACTTTGGTCAGACCATGTTTCTGAGCAATTTGTATGTTTAAATTGAACACTAGTTTCCCATGCAGTGAGTGGCCTGGCTTTCTTTGCACTGTGCATAACTTTTTGTGTGTTCCAGATTCTGTATACTTGTAAGTTTTCATAGCCCTGCTAGAATTTTGAAGAGATTTCCAAATGGTATCATACAATTTGTGAAACTGGAAAGAATGGTAAAAGTAAGACCAAGGGTGTACAGTAAACTATTAGCATCACACCTTTATAAGATAACCCTTTCTTCCTAAAAGTGCAGGCTCCTGAGCTGAATATGTTGTCAGATTACTAATGTGTACCATCTACAAGTATGTCACTGACAGCTTGAGTCTAGAAAACTCTCAAAGTAGCAAAAACATGCATCTTGAAACAAACATGTTATCTGAAAAAAAAAAAACACTTTTTTCTCCTATATACATATGGGTATGTATATCCATATATACTTATTATTTTAAAATTTAAAATATAAAGAGGAGAAAAACACTCTAAAAAACTATACTAAAAAACAGGCATTATTTTTAAGATTTGGAGATTTTCCTTTCTTTACTCTTCCTTCTCTTTTTTGGGGCATAGCTTATTGTTATTAATTTCATATTGTTGTGTTTATATAGACATTTTATTTTATCTCAGATATTGTTTTCAAAGAACTGCCTCTCATGTTAATATAACAGATATCCTTTTGTACCCTGGCACATAACTTGTTCTAAAATTTATACTTTTGTGTAGACAGCACATAAGGCATATTTATGTTGACCCATTTCTGCGTGTAGTTGATGTCTTGCATGCTGGCATAGAAGTATACCATTTTGAAATAAGGTCTAATTCTCCTGTATCCCGGCAACTAGTCAGTTACAAAACAAAGATTCTGTAGGTCAACAGGGTGAAGAATCTCATTACACAAAGAATTTCCAAACGTGTGTGCTTTATTATCCTGGTTAATGGGAGGGACGGTAATTCATCTATGTAGTATCCAGGTCTCACTCAACCACTCTTTATGGAATTACTGACTCTCTCCTCCTTGTTCCACACCTGCAGCTGGAAAAGGCCACCACCTATGAGAAGCTGAGTGAATGGACCAGTGCAGACATGATGGAGTTGTACGAGGTTCAGCTGCAGCTCCCCAAGTTCAAGCTGGAAGAGACTTACAATCTCAAGTCAACCCTGAGCAGTATGGGGATGAGTGATGCCTTTAACCAGAACAGAGCTGATTTCTCAGGAATGTCTATGGAGAGAAACTTATTTCTGTCCAATGTTTTCCACAAGTCTTTTGTAGAAATAAATGAACAAGGTACAGAGGCTACAGCTGGCACTGGGAGTGTGGTGAGCGCTCGAATTAGGCTCCCTTCCATTGAATTTAATGCAAACCACCCGTTCCTCTTCTTTATCAGGCACAACAAAACCGATAACATTCTCTTTTACGGGAGATTCTGCTCCCCCTAGACAATGTATCTCTCTCATTAAACGAGAACAACTTTTGGTGTGAAAAGTGTACATAAAGATGGAGAAACACAGTTATAATAAAAACCAGTTTGCAGCTTGTATCTTTTTCACATTCGAATATTAGCAAATAAACCTTGAAGTAATGCATTCTAGTGGTTTTATCATACTTATAAATCTAGAGAGAATGGCAAATTTTATTTTTACCACTTAACATTTTGTCTTAATGTGACTATTATTTACATTTCAGGAGTACTGTTATTCAATCGAATGCCTTACAGTTTTTGAACTACTTGGTCATTGTATTATCATTGTTACTTATATTTCACATGCCTCATTGAGAGAAGAAAAATCTTTATATAAAGGTGATATATGGATTTTTAGTTTAAACAAATGTAGAAAGATTATGTTAGATGTTAGCACCAGGGAAAAGGTGTTAGGAGTATACAGAATTCCCTGGATTATCTTTGCAACTTTTTTGTGAATCTAAATTCAAAAATAAACATTTTATTAAAAATAATTATTGTGTAAAAGTGTAGTCATATTAACATCCCTGCCTTTAAAAATCTTATGAGGTAGGGGCGCCTGGGTGGCTCAGTTGGTTAAGCCTTTGCCTTCGGCTCAGGTCATGATCTCAGCATCCTGGGATTGAGGCAGCATCTGGCTCTCTGTTCAACAGGGAGCCTGCTTCACCCTCTCTCTCTGCCTGCCTTTCTGCCTGCTTGTGATCTCTGTCAAATAAATAAATAAAAATCTTAAAAAAAAATCTTATGAGGTAAAAGAACAAGTTTCTTTTTTAAATAGAGATTTTTTTTATTTATTTAAGAGGGTGAGCACGAGTGTGGGAGGGGGCAAAAGAAGCAGATTCCCCACTGAGCAGGGAGCTCCAAGACTATGGACACTGGGCTCCATCACAAAACCCTGAGATTATGACCTGAGCCAAAGGTAGATGCTTAATTGCCTGAGCCACCCAAGTTCCCCTGTTATTTTGATTTCAGAAACTGATTATATACTCTAGATTATTTTTTTGATATTCATCTAACAAAAGGAAAGGCAAGATCTGACATTAACAGTGTATAAATTCATATCAGAAAATGTGTATTCTGTATTAAATCTTGGCTCAGTATTGTAGGATAAAACAATGCCTTAGCTGCGAAGATAGGGAATTGTAATATATATGAAATTTTCGTCATAGCTATGCTTTAGCTCCAAAGAAAGAAATTATATGTAACATTTTATCATATCTCTATGAAACATTTGCCTCCATCCATAATATCTCACACTAAGTAGCAGTGAAACAAATCCTTTTGTGTCTGTGTTCTGGTAAATTATAAGTCCTTAAATATTATAAAGGAAAATCGTTGTAACACTCTCAGAGTCTGACAGCATTAAACACCATATTTTTCAAACAAACAAGAAAGGAAGAAGGATGATACTAGAAACGTCAGATGAGTAGGAATGAGATTAGTAGGGTAAGTCTTGCAATCATTGTGCTATTTTGTGTTTTTTTTTTCTTTTTTTTTACATGCTTGAGTCTTAGGAGAGTCTAGTTCACTAGACTTGTAAGTCTTGATTTATTGGATTTACGGAAGTTCAAATGTTTGCAAAAGTGTTTTCTGATCTTTGTAAGTTTGCTTTAAGGTGTTTAAAGCTTTTAAAAAATCTGACATGTTGTGTAATCAATGCCTAAACATTTAAGAAAAAAATAATTTATTTACTATTTAAGCAGTGTGCTTTAATGGTCTAGAAAAAATTATTTTTACTCAACTGACAAGCAATAAATTGCCTGCTAACTAAGGTTTAACAGTAGGGGAAGTCTTACCCTATCTGTGAGATTACCCTGTGGGAGGGAAAATCCCACAGCTTTAAAGAACCTTGCCTTTACCAGCAGGGTGGCAGACTAGGAGAAGAAAAACGGGATTGATGAGTTTCTCATATGGAAGAGTGCACGCAGAATATTGACCAGGTTTGCTTGATCTGTACAATATTTGGGGACACATTTGCCATCAGTACACAGCAAACTGAAGAAATGGGGAAGGAGGCAGTAGGAACATAAGGAAAAATGGTATTATCAGAAAAGACTAATGCATTTGTAGTATACGCCTTAACTCAACAATAAGTACTATTTTGTTGTAATCAAGTTAACACTTAGGGCAAGTGAGATAGTGTGAGTGGTGTAAGAAGACCCAATACTCAGCCCCTAAGTTAGGAAGGCAATAGATAATGTCTCAAATTGTTAGGTCAAAAATGGCAATATAGCCATATTATTTGCAAATCTGGAGGCAGGTATGAGGAGAAAGAGTGACTGCTTCTGGGGGAGGTGGGAGGAGTGGATAGGAACCTCTTGTCTCTCTCTCTCTCTTTTTTTTTTTTAATTATCTTTTTTTTTTAAGACTTTATTTATTTATTTGACAGACAGAGATCTCAAGTAGGCAGAGAGGCAGGCAGAGAGAGAGGAGGAAGCAGGTTCTCTGCTGAGCAGAGAGCCCTATGTGGGGCTCGATCCCAGGACCCTAGGATCATGACCTGAGCTGAAGGCAGAGGCTTTAACCCACTGAGCCACCCAGGCGCCCCGGAACCTCTTGTCTTTTCAAATATTTCCTTGAGCATTATTTGATTTTTCAGCTAAATGTATGCACATTAATCTCATGAAAGGAAAAGTTTTCAAAACCTCAGAAAAAACAAATAACATAAAAATTACCTGTCACTCAAAAACTCGTCACGTATGGAATTTATTTCCTTCTAATCTATCCAGATTATGCTCATATGTAGCTTTATTCCTAATTTACACTTAATAACTCATGCTCCCTGTGACAACATTGTTTTGTTCTCCTAATCTTTACATTAATATCCTATCACGGATGTGATAGAATCCAATCTGTTCTGTTGTTGGGCATTTGCTGATTTTCTGTGCCCACGAAAAAAGGATGAAGGGGTCATCATTCCACATAATATTTTAATCCATGTTTGTGCGTTTTACTTTCAGTGAAATTCCTTGAAATGCAATTTTGATTCAGAAAGTATAAATATTTTCACAGCAATTTCTTCTTTTTCTTTCTTATTCCACCCATGCTTCTTCTCTTTTTTCTTTTCATTTCATTTCTTCTTCTTCTTTTTTTTTTCTTTAAACACAATTCTGGAAGTAATTGGCACCCAATTTACAGCATTGCTTATGGAGAATAAGAAGTCATGCCTGTCTGATCTTACCAGCATTGGAAACCGTTAGTTTTTATACTTGTGAATTTTATGCTTTAAAATGATAACTTTAATGTGCTCTCCACCACTACTATCTTTTTGGGAGGTCATAGTGTAGCACAGTGCTTAAAACAGTGAACTCCAGAGTCACACAGACGGTTTCCAATCTCCTGTCTGTTGCTCATAGCAGAGCAGCCTGGGGGACTAGAAAGGGCTCCTGGGGGGTGGTCACAAAACAGGGCATTGGTGGGAGGTTAGGTATCAGTTAATTAATATTAGTTAATCAATTAACAGTAGTTAATTATTATTAGTTAATTATTATTTTCTTTTTAAAAAGTCTAGTGTTCCAAATGTGCTGACCTTTTCTGTGCTGCTAAGTGGTAAGGCTGTTACCAGTAGCACCCCTAGCAAGTATTAAAAAAAAAAAAAAATGCTGTTGACTGATTGCCTTCAGGTAAAGGTGTGTTTTATCTATGAATGTGAAATGAACCGCTTTTGAAGGATTGTAAAGGGATCATTTGAGAACATCCACTGGCATGTTTTTCCGTCCTTGTATGATCTCATTATTAGAAAAAGATGTTAAAACTCTCAAATATGGGCACTTAAAAACTTGCAAATATAATTTTCTAAACTTCACAAAAACCTTCCAAAAAGAAAAGATTTAGTGGGCTTCTAACTGTTCAAATACTGAAAGTACACGCTGAAAAATCTGGGTTTGCAAAAGCCAATGATTTTCAAGAGGATAAATAGATTTTTAATATTTAGATCTCAACCAGATATCTTTGTACAGTTAGTATATGAATGAAAATCAAGTGTCAAGGTTTAGTCAGTAGAACCAATGACGACTTTATTCTACTTTAATCAACCCATTTCCTGGGAAGCATTGTGACAGCTATCAACTCACGTTTAGAAATAAATTGAGTTTAAAAGCAGGTCTTTAAATTATTGTATTTCAAAGCGTTAAATTAAGGTTAAAATAAACACTTATTCAATCACTGCGACCTCATCAAATATTGAAATAATTTTTTGAGGGCAAAAAAATGTATTTCTAATAATTTTTTTTATTCTTTGAAATTTTTATGTCTTTATAGCGTTTGTCATATAGTAGTATTAAGCGTATTAGCCCATCTAAACATGAATACTGAAACCGGAGATCGTGCTCAAAACCTGTCTTGATGGGTGTCCTACCAAAACAGTTTGGAAGCCACTGGCTTTAAGAACCTTTACACTCTGCTCCCGCTTTTAGTTAATTTCCAAAGTGAAGTCCCAATGTTGAAACTGCTCTTGCGTACACGCACCAAACACGAACACTGCGCGGACTAACCCGAGAAAACCAACCAGTCCCCTTTGGGGAGGGACTCGGCAGACACCCTCGGAGGTCGCGGCCCAGTCTCCCCCACCAGGCCGCGTGCACGCGAGCCGGGCGAGAGCACCGCGGGGGACGCTCGGGCGCCTCCCGCGGACGCGCTGGGTGCCAGGCAATCCGGTTGGCTCTGAGTCACCGCCGGAAGCCTCGCCCAGGATCAAAGCCGCCGGGAAGCTCGCAGCAAGCTGGAGGAGCAGCCGCCGCCGCCGCAGCCGGAATCTCCCAGGTACCGGGCCGGGAAGCGCGCGGGTCCCCAGGTTCCCCGTGCGGAGGTCCCCCGCCGGGAGCGCGGCGGGACGCGGGGCGGGAGGGAGGCGGGCTGGAGGCGGATGCAGAGTGCGGAGCAGAAGGAGAGGACGAGGCGCTGTGGGCAGGGTGGTGGTGGTGGGGTGATCCGACCGGACGGCGGCGGGGCAGCTGTGCGCGGGGCTCTCAGGTGACTGAGCGCGCGGCCGGCCGTGGCAGCGAGGGCCGGAGCGCAGACACGCCCTGGGCGGGGGTGGGGGGAGGGATGGGGGGTGGGGGGGGGCGTGGGGGTGGGGGGAGGGGTGGGGGGGGGGGGAGGGTGGGGGGTCTCCCGAGGGGGAGTGACGCCGCGGCCGACTTACGCCGCCGCGCTGCGATCTGCCCGCAGGAGGGAGAGGCGGGTCGCCCAAGCCCGGGGTGCTGGTGCGGGAAACCGCTGGGCGGAAGCTTTTGGGAGGGTGCGTGGGAGCAGCCGCAGGGCGCAGCAGGGAGACCGGGGCGCCGGGTGCTGCCTTGCCTGGAATTTCCAGGACGCCTTGGGCAAGTTCCGGGGAGGTGCTGGGTCAGCGCCACCTCCCGCGAGGGTAGGCCCCTCCCTCTGCCTCCTCCCTCCCTCCCTCCAGGCTTCCCCTTCCTTCCTTTATCCTGTTTTTCTTCCATATTCTTTTTTCTTTTTTTCTTTCTTTCACCTGCTCTTTATTGGCTGCTTTCCCCCAGTTTGAGAATATGCTCCCTTGCTGTTTCCACCTGGCCCGCAGCCACAGTAGGTAATTGAATGGACTCCCCACTTCCTGGATTCTCCCCAGCTCCTGCCCTTGGTGCTTGGCGAGCCTCTTTCGGACCCTGCCACCTGTCTGTCCTCCTCCAGCCGTGGGGCTGCCCTGGGCATCAGCCCTTGTCTCTTCCTCTTCCTATCTGCAAATACCAGAAATTCTTAAAAAAGTAGGTGAGTTTCTCCTCTTATGCCTCTCTGTACGTTGTAATTTCATCCCATTTGCCTAGGATCTCCCGCAACCTGGGTGCTCACGGCCCCCAGTCTCATGCTCTGGGACTTGTGCCCGACTCAGTAACCTGCCTGGATTTACAAACATCCCTCAGCTGTCTTTGTTGCAGGGATCCAGGGCGGGTACCGAGTCTGCACGTCTCAAATCGAATGTATCACCTTCCTCATTCCATCTGGCTCCTCATATAAATTTCCAGTGGGTCACGGCCGCCCCAAGCATCCATGACCTAGGAGTATGTTAGAAGATAAACGGAGGCATGTTTAAAAATTCAGTTCATCGGAGCACAGGGGAATTCGAGTGGGGCGGCACCCAGTCTAGCAGGTAGAAAGGAGCTCTGAGGAGCTCTTCAAAAATCCAAGACTTATAAGCAGAAGGGAGTGGGGACAAGGAAGTTATAGCAAAACAGAGGGTTGGGTATTGCAAAGTTATTTTCCTTTAGCAGATGGCAGGGGTCTGGCAGGCGGGGGACCTCACTAGGGCAGGCTAGGCAGTTCCCCATTGACTGGTTTAAGACTCCATTTCGGGGAGAGCCGAGAACTAATTCAGTTAGGTCTCTGCATCTGGGGCTGAGCATAAGCACCTCCATCTGGGGTCTGGGGTCTGGTTTTAACTGGCCTCAGTGTACTCCCTGACTCCTCCTGCTCCTTGTCCCTCCTGTGATTGGTCACCTGGCCTGACAATGCCACCGGGCACCCTGCGGTGCTCATGCTCCCTCCTGCTCTGTGGTGACATTGCGTTTTCTAAAGCCCAGTGCACTCCTAGAAGGCATTTGTCTAAACACCATACCTGGCTTTCCGGACTATAGCTCAAGTTCAGACTTCTTGCCCAGGTGCGCCCGGTTCACACAACTACAGAGACCCAGTCCCTCTGGTCCCTCCGCGGTACACAGACCTGCACCATCGCCACCCGCTCTCAGAGCTGCCAATCCCACCCCTGCAGCCGCAGCACTCGCCTCCCCTTTCACCACCGCAGAGACACTCCTGTCCAATGTGTGAAAGCCAGCTGCCCCTTATCTTCTCCTGAGCTTCTTTTTTTTTTTTAAAAGATTTTATTTAATTATTTGAGAGAGAGAGAGCATTAGAGAGAGCATGAGAGGAGAGAGGTCAGTGGGAGAAGCAGACTCCCTGCTCAGCAGGGAGCCCGATGTGGGACTCGATCCCGGGACTCCAGAATCATGACCTGAGCTGAAGGCAGTTGCCTAACCAACTGAGCCACCCAGGCGCCCTCCTTCTCCTGAGCTTCTAAGGAGAATTACTTCTGCTTCTTTCTCTGGGGACTTCCGTAGCACTTTGTAAATGTATCAGGTGACAGAGTGCAGGCTGGCTTGAAACCACAGGTTTATGTTTGCGTGTCTCCGGTGGTGGGGGGTGGGGAGGGAGGGGAGCGCCCCATCAGCAATTATGGTCTTTAGTGTTCATTTTCTTCTCTAAACCATGTAAGCAAAGTTCTATAATAAATGTTCTTTGTATAGATTCACTTTTGGAGGTGTCCGTGGGAAGGTGGAGTGGAGCAAGGAGACTGCAGGCGGTCGGGGCCCCAGGAGGACAGCAGTGTCTCTTCCTTGGAAGCAGAAGGCTTTGCTTTTGCTGCCGACTCTTCTGCTCTTACAGTGAGAGCCTTGGACAGTCTTTAATGATCCGGACTTCACTCACCACTAAAAGAAAAACTAGTTTAATGCCAATTCATTTTATAGGCTGGAAATCAAACCTTTCCACATTGCTGTGTTTTTATGACACAGTGGACTGGTGTACTGGTAGCCAGAGGTATTGTTTTGTATTATATTGAAATTTGTATCATAGTGAAAGTCCTTTTTTATTTTTTAAAAGATTTTATTTATTTGAGTGAGCGAGAGAGCACATGAGCAGGGGAGAGGCAGAGGGAGAGGGGGAAGCAGACTCTCCACTGAGCAGAGAGCTCAATGCAGGACTCATCCCAGGACCTTGGGATCATGACCTGAGTTGAAGGCAGAGGCTTAACAAACTGAGCCACCCAGGTGCTGTGAAATTCATTTCTTTTTAGATTTATTGGGCAAGTTCCACTTTGTTTCAGGTACAACCCCCTTGAAAGTTTAATGTGCACATGAGACTGGGGGAAAGAGAGTCATTGGGTTATCCTGCTTCGGCTCCTGCCTCTTCATGGGTGTGACTTGGGACACACTCCCGAGGTGCCTGCCTGGTGAGCGTCAGCTAGGGTGTCCTTGCTGTGAGGCAGACGCTGATGGGAAACACCGTGCTACTGGCCAGCACCGGCCCCTGTGGAAATGAACTGAAGGAAGAAGAACGGTGGAAGAAACCAGAAGTAGGCATTTGACATTAAGAGCATTAAAATGTTAAGTTGGAATTGATGTGATATTCTAGTACCCTCCTTTGCCTGTGCAGGCAGGACAACACACACGCACGCACGCACGCACGCGCGTGCACACCCCCCCCCCCACACCACTCACACCCAGCAGCCTGAATTTAGGCTCAGGTAGGATCAAATCCAGATGTGTTTCTGTCACCTCCTGTTACCCAATTCTCTCCTCCTCTGGGTCTCTTTGGTGCCACCTTGTGGTGGGCCGAATGCCGTGCAGTTTGCGTCCCCCTGGCTCCTAGCTGTTTTCTGAAAAGTCCTCCAGTGTAAGGCAGGGAAACTTGGGGCCCGGAGGTGGCCTGCAGGCAGGCTGCACACTGTTCTCTCTCATGGGACTTGCCCACTGCAGACCCATGGGCTGTTGTACACCTGCAGCCTGCCGGTTCAGGCCCTGCAGCGGAAAGCTCTGGAGTGAGGACAGTAAGGACAGTGTCCACGAAACCACCTGTCGAGCATAGCATGCTGCTGGGTAAACTTTGTCACTACTGTACTCTCTTGGTTAATGCTTTATTATTCACTTACTTATTTATTAAAGATTTACCCATTTATTTGAGAGCGAGAGAGCACAAGCCGGGGAAGGGGGAGAGGGAGAGAGAATCCAGAAGCAGACTCACTCCAGAACAGAGCCTGATAAAACCACGTGGGGCTCAATCCCAGGACCCGGAGATGGTGATCTGAGCTGAGTCCGCTGCTTAACCTACTGAGTAACGCCCGCCCCCAAGGCGCCCCTTGGTTTATGTTTTAAATCATTTCTTTTAAACCTGAATTTGCTCTGCTTGGAGCTGTTGTAGAGTCTGTATTTAGAGCAGAGCCTTTATACTTGTTTGTTTGACATCACATTTTTTTTTCTTCCTAAATCAGAGGCATGGTATGTCTTCTCTTGAAAAAAATATTTTAGGAAGAAGCTTTCAAGGAACCAGTCAGCAATTGGAGAGGCTCTGGTTGAAACAGTTGTCTCCCTGTCCTCTTCCCACCCACTGAGTTCCTCTTTCCTCTCCTGCCCCTGAGAAATCCAGGAGCCGTGCCCCCCCCCCCCAAGGAAGGCCTAATGAGATACAGATGCAAGAATGCTCTAGGAGGCACAGCTAATCTTCTGTGAAACTGAAAGAAGAAATACCACATGACCGTCCACTGGTTGATAAAACTGCACAAATGTGTGGTGACTCTTATTGGAGGCAGAGATTCTAGTACTTTTGGTATTCCTTATTTGCCGGTTTTCCAAACTGGAATCGATTTTTCTTGTGTAGCTTTAAAACTTGTGAGTTAAAAATATATACGCAAATAGAGGGGAGAAAAGGATAACATCATAGAAAAAAAGCAGCTTGCAGAGTCATGGGATTATGGGTGACGATTTGTATTTTATTTTCTAGAATGTTTTCACCTGGAACAGCAAAGAGACTCAGGGAAACCAAGATGAGTTGATGAACTTTAAGAATTTACTGAATAGTAGTCCGGGGTTCTAGAAGGCAGAAGAGAAATAAACAATTAATGCAGGACTTATAACAGCTTGCTGAAATTATAATAATTAAGAAGCTGCAGTTATATCTCTCATTTGGAGGAAGGGGGCCGCTGAGGTTCTGCCCCTGCCCTCCCATAGAGACTGGGAGGTAAGGGCGCTGTCTTCCTTGATAATTCCATTTTTATAGGAAAGGGTTCGAGGGATTGAGAAAGACTGTCCTGGGTTGAAACAGGAGAGAGGCTTTCAAAATATTTCTATCTCAAAAGAGCAGAGAAACAGTTACAGGGACAAGTTGTCTAAAGTAAATGCCCTAAGGAAAGGGAGGTCATCGAGAGGCAGGAAGGAGTGGGTCTAAAGTCTCTTCAAGGGGTGCCTGGGTGGCTCAGTGGGTTAAATCTCTGCCTTCGGCTCAGGTCATGATCTCAGGGTCCTGGGATCGAGCCCCACATCGGGCTCTCTGCTCAGCAGGGAGCCTGCTTCCCTTCCTCTCTCTCTGCCTGCCTCTCTGCCTACCTGTGATCTCTCTCTCTCTGTCAAATAAATAAAATCTTTAGAAAAAAAAAAAAGTCTCTTCAAGTTGGGGGAAAGTCAAGGCTGGATTGGTCAGGCTGATGTTGGAATTGATGACTCTTGACTCAAAGTGCTCACCCGATGACTTGAGATTTGAACCTCATGTTTTATTTCCCTGCTTATGGGCTCCTGTGCCTGCTCACCAGCCCTGTTTCAGCCACTCCACGGAAAACAGTGCATCTTTTTAGAGTCCTCCTGATTCAAAATGAACTTTCTGTTTTCCCAGTAGCCCATATTTTAGGTCAGACCATCCTAGACCCGCCCTTAAAATGTGCTGAAATCCATCCAGTTGACTTCACGGGACACGGTGACAGGCATGTCGTTTTTATTTATGAAGATTTCTTTATAGGAGGACGTTGTTTCTGGATTATGCCAGAGGCACCAAACTGAGGGAGAGCTTGCAGCAAGAGGGCGCTTGTGGAATGAGGAGGAATCCAGGCTCTTGCCTTTCGCAGCTCCCGGAGGCTGCCTGCATTCCTTGGTCCTTGGCCGTGCGCCGTTTTGACCTTTGCTTCTGTTGTCGCATCTCCTCCTCTGACTCTGACCCTCCTGCCTTCCTAAGAACCCAGTGATTACACTGAGCCCACCTGTGTTCTGCAGACAGTCTCCCCATTTCAAGATCCTTAATTCAGTCCCTTACATCTGCAAGGTGCCTGATGCCCAGCAAGATAACAGAGTTTTGGGAGGTTCTACGTGGGCGTCTGCGGGGGAGCAGTTATTCTTCCGACCACACGCTGTGTCTACCAACCGGGGCTAATGGCCCGATGACGTAATAGGGGGCGTGACTGATGTGCCTCCGTGTTGTGCTTTCCTCGCAGACCTTCCCTCATGGACGATCTCTATGAAGCAAATGGCAGTTTTGCCATCAACTTACTGAAAGTGTTGGGTGAAGAGGACAGCTCCCGAAATGTGTTCTTCTCCCCTCTGAGCATCTCCTCAGCCCTGGCCATGGTCTTCATGGGGGCCAAAGGAAACACTGCTGCCCAGATGTCCCAGGTAAGCGTGCTAGCATTCTGTCCCACCAAAAAAAAAAAGTCCCCAAACTTCACCTTTGTTACATTTTAAATTTTGGCTCACGTTAGATATCAAATTGAAATGTAGCTGTTTGAATGAACTTGCTGTTAAATGGGTTCTTTGTAGCGTATGATTATACACTAGAAGAAAGCAACACAAATGTGGACTTCCATCTCTGGAATTATTGAGAGGAACTGTATAATCTGATTGATCTAAAATGGGTTCTGTGGGACTTGAGCTACAAAGGAAGTAGTGGCAAGTACCTTAGGAAAGTACTCTTTAACCTCTTTGTTATCTTAAGTTTCTCTGACAGTCTTGTGAGTGTCCCAGAACATTGCCAATGCACATGACTTCCCCATTGATAGCAGGGGTGCGTGGGTGCCCTTTGGAAGTGTCTCTGGGGATGGCAGCTTGGGAGGGGACAGTGGTTTCTTCCAGGTCTCTGGCAGAGGGAGGCCTTGGACTGGAGCCATTGCGAGACAGAGGAACAACCTTAATTTCCACTCTGACTTGACGTAGAAGTCCCAGTCTGGTCTACAGAACTTCTGTGAAATTACTTCAGTATTTGCTGTTGATTTCTGCTTATTCTTGTGTTCACCGGGTTGTGGGTTGTGCTAGATTCATTCCAGCTACCTCTTTGTTCTGTTCTGTTCGGTCTTCCTCCTGAGTTTTCACACCTGCCTTTCTTTTCTTTTTTTTTTTTTCTTCTCTTTCTTTCTTTTTTTTTTTTTTTGGTGCAAAATGGTGGTTTATTAAAGCACGAGGACAGGACCCATGGGCAGGAAGAGCTGCTGCCCGGGTTGTGAGGGATGGCAGGTTGTGTACCCAGCGGTTGGGGGAAGGTGAGGGAAAGGGAGGTTTCAAAGGAGGTTTCATATGCTAAAGAGGGCCTACAAGATGCCAGGATACCGGAGGTCTCGCGGCTTGATCAACGTTGTCTTTTGGCAAGCCATTAACATCAAAATAGTTGGGAGATTCCTGTCTTGCAGGATTGTGATCTCCACAAGTTAACTATTTGTTTCTCCTTTATGGCAGTCAGGGGTGCCTGAGGAATGCTACACATATTACCGAGGGGAGCGGATGGAGAGGGGGTGCAAGGTGCCAGCTTTTGCTTTGTCCTCAGTCAGCCTGCCTTTCTAAGTGGGTTTACACCCCAGAGCGACATTTGCCCCTGTCCAGAGCAGCTTGATTGTCTGAGAGGTGCTACTGACATCTAGTGGCCAGAGGCCAGAAATGCTGCAAAATGTCTTAGGCAAAGCCTAGGCCCTGCCGCAGAATATCTGGCCCCAAATGTCAACAGGGCCCAGGTGGAAAGGTGCTGTAGGATGGTTAAATCCAATGCCATTGCCTTTCAAGATGGGATCATTTGTGATTTTTAGCGCAGGGCTCATTGGAGATAGCTCTCTGTGGGAGCAAGATGGCAAAGTTACAAGTCGTGTCCTTGTCTGTCACCAGGTGCTTTGTTTGAACAGAGGCGGAGAAGTTCCCCAGGGTTTCCGGTCCCTTCTCAAGGAGGTTAACAAGTCTGGCACTCAGTACGTGCTCAGAACTGCCAACAGACTCTTCGGAGAGAAGACGTGTGATTTCCTTCCTGTGAGTTGTCCTCATGCACTCATGTTAAGAAAATGGCAAATAAGTTAGAAACTGCAGAAGAACAGAGATAAAGTATCATTCTGTTGCTTAAAAAATGTGCTTTGAATTGTACTTTTATAATTCTAATTTTGGATTTTATGATTGCCTCTGAAGTATGTCCTTTTTAAAGTTTTTTTTTTATTTTTAAGAAGTTTTTATTTATTTGAGACAGAGAGACAGCACACAAGCAGAGAGGAGGGTCAGATGGAGAGGGAGAAGCAGACTCCTTGCCGAGCAGGGAGCCCAGAGCAGGGCTTGATTCTGGGACCCTGGGATCATGACCTGAGCCCAAGACAGACGCTTAACTGATTGAGCTACCCAGTCACCCCTAAAGTTGTTTTTGATAGATCCCTTCCAGATATCAATCTCAGTATGTCTATCTTCCTGCAGGCAGACCTGTTTCTTCGCCTTGATCCCCTAAGCCTCAGTGACCACATAGTCCCGTGTGTTTACCTGGCTGTCCCCAAGCTCACCTCTGGTTATTTGGTGGTTCTGGCAGAGCTAGTCTCTCAAGGCCTCCTAAATTTGTCCCCTCTTCTGAATCACCACCACCACTGCCTGGGTCCAGACTCTCACTCGATCTCCTACATCATTATTTTGAGTCTTTCCTGATGGATCTTTCCAAGTCCAGCCAGGTTCTTCCACACTACTGACGGAATAGTCTTTTGAAAATTAAAATTGGGTCTTAAAACTGAGGTTTTAAATCTGTGCACTTCCTAAGTACTAAAGCATATAATTCTCAAGTTCCCCTGTCCAGTAAAAGCCTGCCATCATGCAACGAGTGAGGGTCAAAAAAATATGTTGCATCCATGCAGAGTGTCACTACCTCAGATTAATGAAGAGATCTGGGCAAACCCAGCTATCTTTTTGGCTGGCAATTCCAAGGATTTTTCTGTGAGATTCAAATACATCCCTGTCCTGGCTCCTGTTGGGTGGTCACTCGCTCTGGGCTTGAATATCATTGGAGATAATTCTGGGTCTTCTAGGACAGGCATTAATGATCCCAGGAATCTTCATTAATTGATGTTATTTTTTAATGTCAGCCTGATCTTTGGGGACTGTCATTGGGGGTACTGGGGACACAAGGAGCCACCTTCCCATTTTCTCAGTTGCTTGGCTCCTCTTTCTCTCTACATTTTCTTTCTTCTGTAGAAGCTAAAATATTTGAGAACAGGAGATGGGCGGAGGATGGGAGCCAATTGCCAGGCATATTATATCTGACACCAAGTTTTTGTGAGGTGAGTTATCTGGGTTTTCATGTATTGGGTACAGGCACTTCCTGACTTGACCCCAAACGACATTCCAAGGCTCACCCCTGGCCACTGTTTTCCCTAAACCACCCCCTACCCCAACAGCCTCCCATGTGATCCAGGCCTATCACATTCCACTGCTGGAGGGACCTATAAGATTTCTGGATGATCTGGTTCCACCAGGGAGCCTCTCACTCATTCACAAAGCTCAGACGTCGTAGCTGGTGTTGGTGATACCAAAACGGGTCAAAGCGAGAGTCCGGAGCAGACGCAGAAAATCAAACAGGAAGTCAGCGTGGAGCGGAAGTGCTGGGCAGGGAGGGAGGGGGCGGTTCTGCGCACGCGCGCCGCTGGCCGCGTTCTCGAAGCCTGTGCGGCTCTGCATGTCCCTGTGCTGTTGCTCCCTTTGGACCGTGAGTCGCCTCAGGGCCGGCGTCATGTCTTCAGCCCCTGGTGTCCGGGCCCTGACACGGGGGTCCGACTCGGTGGCAGCGGTCACCGCGTTTCTGTCATTCGCTTGGATGAGACTTCAAGTGCAGGATGCCCCGCACTTGAACCCCGCACAGGTTCAGAGAGGACATGTTTTCGCTCCGGTGCGAACTTGGCTGAACAGGGCCCGCTTGCGTTCGCAGGCCTTTAGGGAATCCTGTCAGGAGTTCTACCAGGCCGAGCTGGAGGAGCTGTCGTTCGCTGAAGACACAGAGGCGAGCAGGAGACACATCAACGACTGGGTGACCGAGAAGACGGAAGGTGAGGCGCGTGCACGGCGCCGCACTTGGGGTGTTGGGGGGGGGCGCAGCCGAGATCGCTGCGGGCGCGACCTCCGCGGCGTCCGCTGGTGGGTGTTGGCCGGATTTCCAGCCAGCGAGGAGGTTCGCTTATATTTCTCGGGTTCGTGAGGTCACGGAGTGGTGATTTCTAAAAGCCATGTAAACCGACTCTGAGGGTTTCAGACCCCGTTCCCTCTGGAATGTGCTGGAAAATCCCCAAAAAGGCTTCCTGTTTGGGCCTAGGCAATCTTCTGTCGGAGGGGAGGGGATGAGAGCCCTTGTCATGCGCTGAGAGCAGCATGACTTAAAATTTAGGCTGTGGTTGAGATGGGCCGGCCTTGCCTGTTATCTCCCAGTGGTCACGAGCGCAGCTGGTTTTATCTGCAGGGCTCGCCTCCCTCTGTCACTGGCTGCGGCCACGTGTGCCTTCAGAGCGTGACCTTTGCTCCAGATTCGGGAAATGCAGTTCCCGTGGAGCTGCAGCCTCCCTGGTCCAGACCACACTCTGTCTTACCAGGAATATTTCCGCCAGTGCTTGACTGGAGTACGGAGAAGGGCATGCTTTTAAGCACTCAAAGTACCTAATATAATCTAGAGACTTCCAGAAATATGTGTGTGTGGTGGGGGGTGGGGAGCGGGGGAGAGTTAAATCACTTCTTCCTGTGCTCACCTAGCATGCTTTAGGACATCCGTTCAGGCTTTAGGGTGCACCGACCGTGTGTCGGTCTCAGCAACGCCCACGATAATACTGAAAGCCAATAAAGTAATGGTCTTAGGAAGGGCAGAGCTTTTCATGTTTTCCTACATTGTATGTGCAGTCATCTCTCGCTCTCCAGTCGATCCAGCAGTACTGGGTCCCCCAGGGAAGCCAGAAGCTTCTCCCTACATCACTCTCTTCCTCTTCATCAGATTGACTGCCAGCATGTTGCCCCAAAATATCAGAGCCACAAGGGACATTGGGGTCACCTTGTCCCCAGTCTCAATGGAGAACTCAGTTTGGGCCCCTTTATTGTACCCTTGAATTCCTTCCCATATTCGCTGCCTTCAGGAGGACTGCTCTCATCCATTTATAGGTCTGTAGTCCTTCATCCTTTGGAAGCTTCTCCTCACCTAAATGAGATTTGAAGGTTGGCGTGGAGCAATGATTCTCAACCAGAATCAGCCCCTATGTGACATTTGCCAACAGTGAAGACATTGTGGTTGTCCCAGTTGGGGAAATGCTCCTGGCGGGACATCCTACAATGCACAGGACGTCCCCCACAACAAAGGATGATCTGGCTTAAAATGCCAGAAGCCACGTGGTTGAAAAATTATGGCACTGAGGTTGGGAAGCTTACAGTTAGAAGAAGTAAGACTTGCAGGCTCTCGTCTCAGCTCAGCCACTTGCCACCTGGGTTACATTGGCAAAATGTCAGCCGAATGCTCTGACCTGAATTTCTACATCTGTAAATTGAGGGTAAAATGAGTCGACCTGTCTGCTTCAGGACTGCTGTTCAGGGACCAGCGGGGGTAATCCACACCACGTGCATGCACAGCATTACAGCCCACGGCCCTGTTCCTCAGGCCTCCGGGAAAACAGGATTCCAGTCTGGCTGGCAACCAAGTCAAACTTCAGATGTCAGGAGAATTGTTGGAAAAAAACATTTATTCCCTTCCCTTGTCCCCCACATGGCAATAAACCTCTCTCATATTCTTTGCAGGTAAGATTTCAGAGATCCTGGGTGCCGGGACCGTGGATCCACTGACTAAGCTGGTTCTCGTGAATGCCATCTATTTCAAAGGAAAATGGAATGAGCAGTTTGACAGAAAGTACACAAGGGGAATGCCCTTTAAAGTCAACCAGGTAGGGAAATATATTTGGGAGTACTGCTAACTTCAAGTAATATGCTGGGAAAGATTATGAATGAATGGGAAAAAAAATTTGTTTTCATACTATATTTATGAGTGAATTTCATGCTCCCTATGTGTCTTTTATTGGAGAGGGGAAGAGAAAAGACAGTTCTGTGTTTGCGTCCTTGCATCTTTGGCCATATTATTTGGATTGAAAGAAAATTTCTTCCAACCCTTGGAATTATGTTTGTCTTGTACTGTTGCTGTCTGTATTTACACAGACACCTTCTTACAATGTCAGTGACAACTATGTGTCACTATATATTGCACATATATTGCCTGATAACTTACAGCCATACAGCTCTGAACACAAGAAAAAAAGTGTTAACAGATGTTCAGGCAAACTTTGTCTTTATTTTTGGATCTTTTTTAAAAATAAAAGTTGTATATAATGTGCATGAAATGATGATTCGATGTAATTCACATAGAAATAATAGCTTTGGTCCAGCCAGTTAGCACACATTTTCCTCACATGTTATCATGTTATTTTTGTGATGAGAGCACCTGAAACCTGCTCTCTTAGCAAATTTCCAATATTCACTACAGTGTTAGTAACTGTAGTCGTCATGCTGGACATCAGATTTCTAAACTTAGAACCTAACTTTAAAAACACTTCTGTCCCTTCACTTTTGGGTATGATGATGGTTGGCATCAAGAACACTTAGCTTGAAATCTGACTTCCATCAACCTGATGATGGCATGTCGCACAGAGATTTAAAAGTCTACATTTGGCACAATCAGTGGACACTACGAATCTTGTCAAGGTCTTCTCTCCAAGAAAACCAAAGCTATATAGTCAGTTATATAACTGAGCAACTTTTCACAATAAAAATATAAGTCTCTGTGGCCTGCCCATCTCTTCTTACTGTATCCTTCAGCCCCCAAACCTGAATATTAGTTAGTTCTCCATTTAACTTGGATAAATAATCTTTAATTATAAGGTCCCTGGGAGTGCTTCCCTACTACATCTTCTCAGAAGAGAAAACCACAGCTTCTTCCAAAAATAATGTGGGGTTTTGTCTGTGTCTGTCAGTTTTATTCTTGCTCACCGGGTCATGGTCGATCTGCTGGGACAAGAGCACATGGGATTCCATGCTAATATGTCACAGTGAGCATTTCGCCTCTGTCAGCAGAGTACGCGGAAATAACAATTCTCTCACATGGACCGAGGGCTTGTGCAGATGAGATTTAGCTCATTTTCCGTAAGCCGTGCTCATTTTTCAGTTATCTGATTTTAATTCCATATTTTTCATTAGGAGAAAAAGACGGTGCAGATGATGTTCAAGCAAGCTAAATTTAAAACGGGGTACGTGGCTGAGGCGCACACACAGGTGCTGGAGCTGCCCTACGCGGGGCAGGAGCTCAGCTTGGTGGTTCTTCTGCCCGATGACGACACTGAGCTCGCCATGGTAAGTCCTGGCTGGGCGTCTGAGCGTCCGTGGACACGGGCTCAGCTCATGTCTTCCTGTCCGTCTGTCCGCTAGTGTGTGAGGAATGTCCCCTTGAGGGTTATTAGGAGTCCTGGGTGAGCAGCATGTCATGTCTGGGGTGACCATGGGTTTGCGTTTCCGGTGAGTGGGCATCCGGGAGTGGAACTGGTGGTGAGCTCCCATCCTGATGACGCTAGGAGGACAGACTTCCGAACTTATGAGAACACTGTGCCTTATTCTGATGGGAGGGGCTGGTCGAGTCCCAGTAATTGTCAAACAAAAGTGCTAGGCAAGGAGAGGGATGGATCTGGGCAGTGCTTCTCAAACAGTAACGTGTGTAGGACTCTGCCGGGTGGCTTGTTAAAAGGCAGTTTCTGATTCAGGCCTCGAGGGCCTGGCATTTTGCATTTCTGCCCACATTCCAGCTGGTACAGATGCTGTTGGTCAGGGACACACTTTGGGTGGCAAGAGTGTCAAGAACAGGTGAGGAATATTCCTTAGACAGGAGGAGAGCGATCTCTTCCCACGACAGAAAAGCAACAAAGTTCAGGGTGCGAGAAAGTCAATTTGTAAGGAGGTCAAGGCCAGTAGCGGGCTTGTCAGCGGGCTCTCTGGGGCTGGAGAGCCGCTGGAGAGTAGTCATGGTGTCTGGCTGAGTGAGGCGACTGACGGTTTAATAACCGGCTCTTGCCGGAGGTACAGCCAGCTCCAGCACACTGATGCACAGGATGTCGAGGGCAGGACCTGGCCGGTTTCCCTGGTTTTCTATGGAATCAGAAAGCTATTGGCATAAGTCAGGGGTGAGATCTGTCGTGGCTACTCAAAATTAGAAGAGTCTGGGAATTCGAGCTGATGTCCAAATCGCCATCCATGGAGGAGAACTTTCACCTGGATTGCAGGTGGTGAAGAGAAGAGGGAGAGGTGGTGGAAGTTCCTTCTCCTTTCTTTCTTCACTGTGTACAGACAGCCAGAGTGGTGGGTCTTGGAGGTTTTGAAGTGAATGCCAGGGAAGGCAGAAGATGAGCAAGAATGTCAGGAGCCACAGTGTTGTCGAATTCTCCATCTCCGCTCTCCCCTCCCCGGAAGCCACATCTTCCTTCCTGTTTGGATAATCCCTGATTTTCCCACTCTCGCCGGTCAGAGTTCTGAGCCGTGCTCTGTCTCTTTTTTGTCAAACAATCTCTAATTCACACTAATGTGCATCACATGAATATAATCGCTTGGTTATGAGAACTTTCCAAACTATAAACATTTGAAGTGAGTTTGGTATAGGTAATTAAAAAATCTCTTTTCTCTCCGTGTTTTTTTTTTTTTTAAGCTATTTTCCTTTTATATCCATAAAACAGCGAAAAAGATGAGAATTTGAGGGAAAATTTTTGGTGTGTGTACAAAGGGAAAATCTGTAGATTGTCTTGGACCGGAACTCCTGTCATTGTATGTCATGGTGGGGTGGGGAGCTGAGTGGAGAGAAGGGCACCAGGTTTGTCGTTTATATTTTAAGAGTCAATGACTCCTTTTTTCAGGTGGAAAAAGCACTTACGTATGAGAAGTTCAGAGACTGGACAAATCCAGAGAAGATGACTAAGGATAAAGTTCAAGTTTTCCTTCCCCGATTGAAGCTGGAGGAGAGTTATGACTTGGAATCTTTTCTTCGAAGTTTAGGTATGACTGATGCGTTTGAGGAAGCCAAGGCAGACTTTTCTGGAATGTCAGCTAAGAAGAATGTGCCCTTGTCCAAGGTGGCGCACAAGTGCTTCATAGAGGTGAACGAGGAGGGCACAGAGGCGGCAGGGGCCACAGCCGTGGTCAGGAATGCTCGGTGCATCAGACCCGAACCAAGATTTTGTGCAGACCACCCTTTCCTTTTCTTCATCACACACCACAGCACCAGCAGCATTTTGTTCTGTGGCAGGTTCTGCTCTCCATAGGGAGGTGCAGTCACTATAAACACCCTCCTTTCGCTTCTGCCAACCTTGTCTTAATACAGATTCCTGGGACTGAATGGTGTGGTGGTTTGGATGTCCAAATGAGGAGTGTGCATCTGGAAAGTCTATGTGGATGTCCTCACCGAGGATTCCACAGCTGCTGAGAAAACTGACGTATCACATGTATGGAGTTTGGGGTGGAGAAGGCTGTGTGTGTTCTGGAGGGTTCGGGCAGCTCCTCTTTCTTATTGTGGGCATCTTGAGGAGAACGTCAAGGATCCACATTCCTATCCTGCAGTGACCTCTGTCCCCCTCCGCTGCCAGGCTCCCATGGAGATGCCAGAGCCCAGCGCCACTGCACACACGGCCAGAGGTGAATGCCCTGATGGAAAGCCTGCAGCCACCCTGTTTCTGCCCTGTCAGGATCCCAGAGACCGTCCTACATGTCCCAAATCTCACACAGTTCCTCATGGAGACAACTCCTTCAGATCTTCTTGCTATAAACCTTCAGGCCTGCGCTAGAAGGCAGAGCTCCGAACAGGCCATGCCCTGTAGTCTCCTCCATGCCCTCCTCGTCTGAAGCACCACCCCCTCCCTGCCCCAGGACCTTCATGTGAAGCACCTGTCAGGACAGCTGACCCTCTAGGTAAGCCACATACAGTCACGTGTGGCTCCAGCATGGCCCTCCCTATAGTATTTTTTTTTCCCTACAGTATTTTTTTTTTGGCTTAAAAAAGGATTTGTATTGTAGCAATTTGGAAACTATTGAAAAGTACCAGAGAACACTGAAGTCACCCACAGTTCTATCACTGTGAAATCAGTGTTAATTATAGTTATTCCTGTTATAGTTCCTATAGTTATATCCTATTCTGTGTATGCAAATACAAACATAAACATTTTAGCATGTTAATCATAGACTTCTGTAGCTATTTCTACCCTTACTTGACATAAACTCTCCTCAAGATAATTATCTATGTCATAATTTGATATGTCAAATTGTATCTCTGTATATTTTCTATTATTGGATCTACTTTTAGACAATTTAGGTAATTAAAATTATATACTCTTATGAATATATTAAATATTTGCTCACATTTTTAATATTTTAAAAAATATTCCGAATGGTACTGTCAAGATAAAAGTTGGGGACATTTTGAGACTGCTTCCAAATTGGTCTCCAGAAAGTTGTCCTGGTTTACAACCTCCCCGCCACTCTCACCCTGCCTAAACATGACCATTTACACTATTGCTAACTGCTGCTGGCTATTTTTTTTTTTTTTAAATGAGTGGTTATTCCTGATTCTGTTTTGGATTCATAGTTCACAGTTACATGAACCATTCATATTCTAGTTCTTTTTGTTATTTTTTTAAAGATTTTATTTATTAGAGACAGCGAGAGAGGGAACACAAGTGGGGGGTGTGGGAGAAAGAGAAGCAGGCTTCCTGCTGAGCAGGGAGCCCTATGTGGGGCTCAGTCCCAGGACTGGGATCATGACCTGAGCCAAAAGGCAGACACTTAACAACTGAGCCACCCGGATACCCCTATATTATAGTTTTTACTTAAAAGTCATCAAGTTAGAATATGTTCTCTGTTAGGCCACATTCATTTCAGGGATCCTACTTTCCAAAGAAGACTTGGCCAAAAGTGAATCCACAGGACTACAAAGTCTGCATCTTTTACTTTTAATCTCATATCCACCTCATACTTAAAAAAAACCCAAAAAACAAAAAACAAAAACACCTTTGTTGCAATATAATTCATACAGAATAAACTACATACTTAACATGCTCAGTTTGATAAATTTTGACACATGTAGCACCCATGAAACCAAGGAACCAGTGGGCAGGTACCAGGCCGTGCGAGGCCCATCAGAATCAGCCCTCTGAAGTCTGAAAAATGACCATGAGCTAAGAAGACCTGTCTTCTTAAAAGAAGACTTTTACTCAGACCTCTTGGCTTTCCAAGTAAAGGAGACTAGGGGTTAGGGGGAGATCCCTCTGTGTCAAGGTCAGAGTTCAGTGGTCTCAAAATCTCTGGGCCGGTGGTAGATCAGGAGTTCTCTAGTGAAGTAGAAATGTTCTGTACAGCTGAAACCTGGCCCAGATGGGGGTCAGAACTGCAAAAGTCCTAGAAGGGACTCTGCATTCCAGGCATAACACCAAAGGAACTAATATGAAAAGTGATTATGATAACAGGACCCGTTTCCTAGAGTTGTCGAGAGGACTTAATGGTTACTTAAAGAGGCTGGAGCAATGCCTAGTGTAGCAGTACCCAGCATGTAATTGGTAATTATAATTATTAGACAAGACTCAATTGCATTTTCCTGCATTTAAAAGCAATAGTTAGAAAGTGTAGTTAATCTTATATTAAAAATGTAATGTGCTCAGTTATGATAACTTGCGATGAGCAAGACTGTTGTACTGAAAATTAAGAAATGCTATTGAAAATCCTTAAAGATGGCCAAAGGAAAGTGAGATATTTCATAACATGAATAGAGACCTTGAGCTGAAAAGTCATCAGTTTTCCCTCCGCTGTCCTAGAGACGTATTTTTAATCCAAATTCTAGTAATGTTTTCTCTGGAATTTAACAATTACATTCATTTAAAAATTTTTATGAATAAGCAAAAGGCCAGAAATACCTAGCATACTTGTAAGGAAAAAGAAGGGAGTTGCGGAATTCTGCTCTACCTGATATGGAAGCTTATTATTAAGGTTTAATAATATAATGTGGTGTTTACAGAGGGACAGACCAGCAGATTAATAGTACCAAAGAGAGCCCAGAAGCATACTTATTCATATGTGAAAATGGGAAACGGGACAGAATTGGGCTTGGAGTCATTAGGGAAATGACAACTCCATATAGTATGCTGGGACAACTTCCTTATATAAAAGGAAACAAAGTTAATTATGAGAGGTTACATACAAAAATATGAAAACCAAATTTTATAAGTTTTACAACAAAATATAGCAGAGTATTTTATGACTTTAGGGAAGGGAAAGATATCTTAAACAATATATAAAAAGCAAAACAAGGCAAACAATGGACAAAATCAACTACACTAAAATACATTTAAAATATACAATAACAATTATAAAAATAAAGGTTCAAACCAGGAGATGATACCTTAACATGTTTAGCCATTAAAAGACAAATATCCAAAAAATAAAATGTTTTCATGAAAGAATTCAGTAAGAAAATGGCAAGCCAATGGAAAAAAGTGTGAAGGCTTGAGCTACTTCACGAAGAAGAAAATAAAGGAAGGCAAGAAACCTATGAAAAGATGCTCAATATCATTAATGAAAGAAAGCAAATTCAAGTAGACATTAGAGATCAGAGGGAGGTGTGACCATGGAGGAAGGGCAGAGCAATGTTGTTGTCTTTGGAAGATGGAGGAAAGGGGCCTGAGCCAAGGAATGTGGATGGAGAAGCGGAAGAAGGCGAGGAAATGGATTCTGCCCTAGAGCCTCCAGAGAGGAGCATAGCCCCGCAGGCTCCCTGATTCTAGTGTGATGACTGACCGACAGAGCTCTGACATCATGAATTCATGTTTTATATCCCTCAGTTTGCAATAACTTGTCACAGCACCACGAAGAAACTAATATTCGGCATGATGCTTTTCTTTTGCAAATGGTAGAAACACATTTCTGTAGAACTTATGAAAATAGTTTATCATCTCATCTCAAGCTTAAAAAAGTACCTGAGGAATAACTAGGAATGCAGACTCAAGTGTCTTTAGGCTCACTCTCCGTTTCTGGCTTTGCTATTTCTCTGAGTGTTTGCTTCCTTCTCTTTCCCCACAGAACTTGAGGTGAATCTCCACCCCTCCACCCAGCAACTGTTGTCTTGGATTGACCCTTTTATCACTTAGTTATCCTAGAATGAACAACAAGGACAAAGGAACTGGGATGGACTGACATCCTAGCTCTTTGCGAAACCCTACGGATAAACCAGAGGAAGTGATAATATGAAGCTTAGAAGAGCATCAAGTGTCTGTTTTCTATCAACCTGTTTTGGCATTAATCAAGCAGTGATAGGTCTTACTTCATGGCTTCCTTCCATTAGTCAAAGATAAACACAACTAGAAAAAAATCAACAGAAAATAACATCAATCCAGTTATTTAAAAGGATCTGGACCAATAAAATTATCACAAGCAAAACTCACCTACTCTCTTGGTTTCCTCTAGCTGTCTTGTTGGGTTACCAGTGACTCAGAGGCTTAAGCAATGTGGATTTGTTGTCTCGTGGTTCATGGTTCAGTAGGTCAGTAGACTTGGCTCTGACCAGTCTTACAAGGTCAAAGTCAGAGCACCAGCAGGGCTGCCTGTCTCCTTTGAGGGGCTCTGAGGGAGAATACATTTTGGGGACATTCAGGTTACCGGCAGCATTGAGCTCCATGTGGTTGCAAATACCAAATTCCTATTTCCTTGTTAGCGGTCACTGGGTTCTTTCTCCTTCTTCCATTTTGCAAGCCAGCAATGGAAGTCCAGTCCATCTTATGCTTTCGGAGGGCAAGAAAACTTGACTTCTACCCATCTTAGGTTTTCACTGAGACTCTTTAACAAAAAGACAGTTTAGGAGGAGAAGCACAATTCACTATTGCAAGCATTTTTATATGCTACAACCAGATACCCTACTCTCAGGTTGCTGCTAGAGAAATGAAATGTTCAAGAGACATATAAAATAATGCTCATAGCAATATTGTAGCTCAGAGCAAGAAAAAAATGTTGAAAAACCCCCTAGGAAAAATGTTGAATTATTTAAATGAATAAGTCATGTTGTATTCATACAGTGGAATCAGGGTCATCACCTTGCTTAACTCTGGGGCACTATTCACATTGTTAGCACCTTTCTTATAGATCGTAATGTACCGATGTCTTCTGGAGGTTGTACAAATTTGTATGGAATACCATACATTGGGGAAAATGAGTTAATCACAGCTGTCAGCATAAAACAGAATGCAGAGCAAAAATAACAAGTGTCAATTGCATTTGCACAAAGTTAAACAGTAGGCAAACTGATCATTTTGCTGTTAAGAGATATATACATGTAGTAAAGCTATAAAAAATTGAGGAATTTTCAATGCAAAATACAGGATACTATTAAATTCAGGGCAGGAATAGAATGTGATCATTTAGGTCAATAGAAAGCTTCAAAGTTTTTCATGATACTCCGTTTCTTAAGCCAGGTGATGGATATTAGATGTTTATTAAGTTTACTATTAATTGTTAAATATATCCATTGGTATATCCATGGTGTGTAAGATACGTTTCACAGTGAAAAGAAATTTAACAAAAGAATAGAGAAATCATTGTATAATATAGTGTGATAAAAATGTTGTCAGCTAAGAAAGCAGGTCTGTTAAGTTTAATAATCAAACTACATGTAACTTCCCTATTAAAAGACAAAAATCTCTCAGATTGAAAATGAAGAGCAGTATTTTGCCAAATGTGGTTTTCAATGATCATATCTCAAATAAAGTGACATAAAGTAAGCAGAAATGTATCAGGCAAATTTAAATAAAAGGTCAGTAGAAGTCAAGCTATTAATATCAGAAAAACTAGACTCTAAGGAAATGAAAGGAAGAAATGCTGTCATTTGATACAGAAAAGGGTACAATTCACAGTGAAGATAAATTTAAACTTCAGTGTGGCTCTTTCAATACTGGACAAATGGACACAGAAAAAAACAAATAATAAAAACTAGATGAATAAGTTCAATGTTACACCGTACTTCACAGACAGAGCCATTTTTGTACATCTTTACATTTCTGAAAGTAAGATGTGTCTCGACGTCATTGCCATTCTGAGAACATTCTGTTCTCATGTTCAGTCACAGTTTTTTATTTTTTCATTTCAAGTTATTGGTGCTATATGTGTTGTGTATAGTTGCCATTAGTTTTTGAAGATTATATTACTACTTGGCACGAAAAAATTACTGTGAATGCCAAAAATTATTATAGTGGAACAGTGATGTGAAATCTGATCTCAGAGAAGCAAACCCTTGTGTTTGGTGGAATGAGTAAAAATCTCCCATTCTGTTGCAAAGCAGTGACCACGATTTATAGAACCTAAGGAAGGGCAAGAAGAAGGTGTGCTATAGGATTACCCATCACCTGTCAGCATTGAAGCTTGCAGAAAGGGGGTCAGCAGCCTGGAAGAGAATCCTACAGAGGCTAGCTAGCTAATGCTCTGTCTGCTCACGTTTGGTGGTGTTTGGTAATGGCCACATACCAAAGTTCTTGATGGCCCACTAAACACTGTGACAAAAAACCAGGAGCATCTATGCTTTTAAGCCTCATAATTATTTAAAGAGACAAATTCTGAACAGGCTTCAAGGTTATTTTGTAATTTATTTTGCAAATATTTAATTTTACATTCGAACAAGTATAAGATTTAATAAAATATACATGTAAATACACCCAAAAGAACTCTTTACATATTTATAAAATAAAAATTCAAGTGAAATAAGGTATTGTATCCTAATGCAATTGGCACAGCCTTTATTTCCTTAGCAATACATGAAATAATAATGCATTTTAGAGCTGAGATCATTTTAGAATTGATGGATTGTGGTACAATCGATGTGATTATTTCTTTCTATCCTATCTTCCTGTCTAGAGGGCATCAGCATCTAGTGTTGAACTCTCTGAATTGATCATGGACAGTTCAGCTTTTCTGTTTGTTATTCTTTTTTTTTTTTTTTTAAGATTTTATTTATTTATTTGACAGAGATCACAAGTAGACGGAGAGGCAGGCAGAGAGAGAGAGAGAGAGAGGGAAGCAGGCTCCCTGCTGAGCAGAGAGCCCGATGCGGGACTCCATCCCAGGACCCTGAGATCATGACCTGAGCCGAAGGCAGCGGCCTAACCCACTGAGCCACCCAGGTGCCCCTGTTTGTTATTCTTAAGGCCAGAAAGATTTTCTGAATATTTTCTCCTAGTCCCTCTATTGATTTTTTTGGATAATTATGTTTTAAATTTCACAAACATACTTTCTAGCCTTTTTTTATAATTTCTTTTTCATATCAGCCTGTATGTGTATGTGTATGTGTGTGCACGTGCGTACAGGAGTATGTGTGATGAGTTCTGGAATTAGCGAACAATACTGATTGGAATTTTTAATGTTCTTGTCTAAATAGTTTCCTCCAGATCAGGTCTTCTGAGAGTTGATCAGCACTGTTCTTTATAGTAAACCAATGATATTCTTCAAAGTTCATTGTAAAGTTTGTCCGTTCCTATCAAGTAATGCATAATTTTGGTTATTGGCGTAGGCAACTCACTTCAATTATCTCTACTGTTATATGTGTCTTCAGTAGGCTTCCCATCAAAAAGTGTGCTTAGTTGAGATGACTCATGTTTGTGGAAAAGTGTGTCAACTTGCATCTGTCCCAGAGGGCAGATAGGCAGACAGGTCTGGCCTGGCTGCCCCGTTTCCCACAGACTCCACTCTTCTGCCTCCTACCTTAACTCTCAAAGTTCAGAACCAGATGAGTTCTCCTCTTGGACTCTAGCATCCACATTAAAATCTCCTCTCTCAGGCCGGATTTTCAACCTTTCTTTACACATTCTTCTGTATTCCCCAGAAAGCAGTTCTATCTTGCTTATCACTTTGCAGCAGAAAGGTGGGGGACATGGAGCCAGCTGCAATCACTGTCTCCCTGGGCCCTGTCCCTCAGCATCTGCTGACTCACAATACCGAGCCTGTCTGGGCCAGTCTGTGTGCAGCTCACAAGCACAACGCAGAGTGGATCAAAGTGAGGCCCCTTCTAGGTGCCAGCATCCCGTGACCTTGACCTTCAGCTCTGATCGGGGCCATCTCAATAACCGGGCAAAGATGAATTTGCAGAGAGAAGACTCCAGAGACTGGCTCCATGGATGTAGAGGAAGCAGCTGCTAGCAATTCAGAAGTTACCAACTAGTTATATGACCTTGAGCAAGTTATTTAGAGTCCTTTGGGTTCAGAGTCTCCTCCTTTGTAAGGAGAAAGGGTTTGCCCAGCTGATCCCTAAGTACCTTCCAGCTCGAACATTGCCTAATAAACGTGCAGCCCAAGACTACTCGCGGCCACACGCTTTACTTTCTTCATTGAGATTTTTCATTACTTTGTAAGCTTTCGTTATTTCAAAGATGACTTCCGTTGTTAGAAATCTAAGTTGGCTCTCGTGTGCTCGTTATATCGACACCTTTTCCATTTCAGTTAAAGACCTTGATGACAGTTTTCCAGAGAGAGCATGGCCAAATAAAATCATGTTTTCCGTTCTAACATTTGTTTCATCTTCATCTTTTGTCAGTGGAAATATTGCTATTTGTCATTTCAACATTTCCCAGTGACACTTCTTTCCTCATTTGGGGTCTTTGAAGTTTCTCTCGGCGGAATGAAGGCTTTGCTACCGGTTCTCCCTGGCTGCTGCTCCTGACAGAGAGAAGGGTTCCAGCGAGCCTGCTCCTGGGCTAATCAAGGTCTCTGGGCAGTCTCCCACTCTCCCATAAATAGAGCAGCATTCAATTAGAGAACCAGGGTTTGGAGGAGAAAAACTGCCCTGGGGCTTTGTCTCCTATTGCTTTAGTGCCTCTGTTTGGAAGTAAGCTTATTTATATTTTGACAGACCTTATATGCGTCTTCCCCAGGAGAGACCTGGGGGTCCTAGGTCTGGAGGCAGAAGGGACAGCTGACCTGGTCATCTCTTCCTGACAAGTACCGCTGGTGAGTGAAGCAGGCCATAGAGTCCTTCAGCAGGGGGAGGCCTTGCTGATCCAATGGGTCACAAAGTGTTCCAGAAGATACATAAGAAATCTTTCTAGCTGCCTCCACATAGGTCATCTCCCCCCAGATGCTGAACCGGGCAAGTGTGTTTTCTGAGAAACAGGTTTGAGATCAGTTCCACCCCCCACCCCCGCCCCATTTGAACTCAAGATTGTTCTGGTTGAAATCAGTTTTTTTCTAGAATACCCAGAACCTCTGATACTTCTGCTTTCAGGGGGAGATTGAATAAGGATAATTTTCTTACCTTTAGGCAGGGCGCAGAGAGAAATATTGTGGGTGATGAACGTGAGGGATAAACAAATTTTGTTATTGCAAAGGTGACAAGTGATTAAGAAGGGATTTATTAGAAAGTCACAGAGATTCAACATTTGAATAGGGAGGGATTTTAGGCATATTCTAAATGCCACCTCCATCCTGTGGAATCCAAGACCCAAGAATCTGTGACTTGTCCAGCACCTAGAGCACTGCCTAACACATTATAACAGTTTATTAAACAGTTTTGGATTAAGGGTCCGGTGGCACAAATCCAGGTCGTTACAGTCCTCAGGGGTGGAGAAAGCCCAGGGAGCGTGAGAGCCGGGAAGAGTCTCCGATGTTTACCACTCCTCCCTTCCCATGCTCTGTTCTGAGCCTTGCTCTAGGCCATGAGACTTTCGCCTAACAGGACATCATCGCCAAGACCCAACAGGAGAAACCTGACCAGCATCCCTTGCGTCCACCTCTCTTCTACCCCCACATTCAATCAACCCAATACCCTGCACTGCACCTGCCGTCCGCTCAGCCCCTCCTCGTTCCCCCTCTCCAGGCTCATCCACTCCCTCCCCAATCCTTAAACTGTTATTAGGGTTATAATGTAAAAAAAGCAAGCACTTTCATACCATTCTGCACTTTTCAGGGCCTTCGTGATCAAATCTAGTTCAAGTGATGTGGCCTTTTAGGGTCTCTCCTCTCACCACTTCTTTATTCACATTGCTTCCCATTCTGTCTCACGTGAACGTGAACCCCATCATCTGATTTATATTCTGTGATGTGTCATGTGTCATATTTATATTCCTTGATGCACCTGTGGATGTTGGTCAAACAGGGGGTTTCCTCTCTGTTTCTTGCCCTCCAGTACCCACCCATTGGAGCGTTTGCAACCTGGAGAGCCTGACAGGGCCTCCCGGGGAAAGGTAAGACCAGAGGAGCCCGGCTCTCTGAAACTGGTAACGGATCCTTCTATAACCAGGCGCCCCTAGTACCAATGAGTTTAAGTCTCCCCATTTTAGAGATGGGAAAAAAACTTACTAATGAGAGATTTTACATAATGGGCTGCAAATCATATACCTAATAAGCAGCAAAGAAGGATTTGACGTTACTCAGTTAACCTTCCCATCATATCACTCATCGCGAGGGGCAGCAGCTAGGCCTGTGGAAGCAAGGCACAACACCTGCCTTCTCACTTCCAAAAAGACAAGCTATCTTAATGATGCTCATTTCTATATTAATCATGGTGGTCCATATGGAATTTTCTTTTTGACTCCGGGTCTGGGCTGGAGATAAGATTTTCAATGCGGAAGCACTGGTGGTAATTATAATTGAAAAATCTCCATCCATTTAGAACCAGGTTCCAGATTATGCGGGTCACGACAGCCATTTTCCCAGGTAATTTCTCGCAGAAGTTTGAGAAAGTCTAAAAACATTTCCAATATGGTACCACTTGGTGTCGCTATGAGCCTGTATGTAGTTGACCGACCGGCGCTTTCCTTTTCAGGACTCATAGACAAATGAGGGCTTGTTATTTTAAAGACTAAACTGGAATAGACCTATCAGAATTCTACTAAAATTCTGGATTTTCAATTTTATTTTTCAAAACTTAATATTATGCAACTTTGGGTTTATTTCAGTGGACATACTCCAACGAACAAGTCTCGTATTACAAATAAAAAGCCTCTTCTTGTTACACTGAACAGAAATAACAGAACCAGAAAGAAACCCTTAAAATACTGTCAAGGGCAAATCAATGCAAAGTGAATGGAATTTTTAGAATTGATTTCTTACAACTAGTAATTTGATTATTAGTGCCACTCTTGTTTTATTGTGCTGGGGCTGCTGGAAAGAGTTGGGTCCATTGAAATGGCTACGACAAATAATATTGATTGAATATTTGTGGCGTGAAGACATTGTGTTAAATGATTTCTAAAGTCTATAAAGTGTATAAAGTCTAATCACCGTCATTACTGCGACCAGTTAAATGCTTTACTTTTATGTAATGCTCTGCAGCCTGTAAGGCACTTTATCTTAACGACCCCCATGAGGCGGAGGGCAAATGTCAGAAATACTCAGGGAAACCATTAGAAATAAAGAAAAGATGGGGAAGCATCTGTGAGTTGCCTATAAAAATATATCAGAGTTTATTAGACACATCTTGATACTGGACTGCATGTTTTCCACAGTATTTGCTAAGATCATTAGATTTCTTCATGGCTTAAAAAAACATTAAAGACAAATAAAGTGAAAGAACAAATGAATGACTGGAGAATTATAACCTTCACTCAGGGTCATCCCCTGCTGGGTGAAGAATCAAGGTCAGCCAAGGTGCCTGTGTCCACTGCATTAGGATCTGGTCTTCGCTTTTTTGTTTTTTGTTTGTTTTGTTTTGCTTTGTTTTTGTTTTTTAAAGACTTATTTATTTGACACAGAGAGAGAGAGAGAGACAGCAAGAGAGGAACACAAGCAGGGGGAGTGGGAGAGGGAGAAGCAGACTTCCCGCAGAACAGGAATCCTGATGTGGGGCTCGATCCCAGGACCCTGGGATCATTACCTGAGTTGAAGGCAGACGCTTGATGACTGAGCCCCCTAGACGCCCCGACCATCAAATCTTTGTTACACCTCTTGTACCTTGAGGTCTAGACCCGTAGAGTAAGCTGCTTATTGGAATTGGTTTCTCAGATGTCTGCAGGAATCCAAACTGCCCAGATTTCAAAGTAAAGACATTTTCCATCCTTGGATATGCTGCACCTCACCCAGCACCCTCCTGATTTCCCTCATGTGATTCCAGTCTCACCAGATGGCACCGCCTTCCAACCATGTTCTTGAACCGAGACGTCAACCTACACCCCCTCTTTCTCTTGCCTCCAATGTTCAGTCACTCATGCCTTCTTGTCTGTTTGTCCTGTGAACACTGATGTCTCATAATCTTTCTTCAAATCTCCATACCCATGGCCGAGGATCTATGCAAGTTCTTTTCATCTCTCTCAGAAAAAGGCGACTTCCCCAGCTTCTCTTTTCCCCTCCCCTCCACACTGTTGCCAGAACCAGTCAAGAAAAGCGAATCAAGTCTCACCTAACCCTTAACTACCGGATAAAATCCTCTTTTCCATGCCATGTAAAATCCGCTCCCTCTCTACTAGCACAGCACCTGTTAAGTCTTGTACCACAGCTATGCGGAACTCCCTACCAAGTGTTCCATCAATTTTGGTTGAATTAATACAGAGATAAGTGACAGCATGATTGGATGGCTAATGGACTTGCACCTTAACCTGCCAATTGTCATATCATTATTAAAACTTCCTTTTTGGGGTTGTGAAGTTTTTATTGGGTTCAAAAATCCTCAAAAATGAATGATCAAATAAACGTGTGAATGCATGTGAAAAGGCTTGGGAGCACCAAGATGTAATTTTTTTAGTCTATCTGTGAATTTCTGGTTAGCCAGCTAAGCAGCTTCAGGGCGCAGATGGGTCCTGGGTTTGGCGTCTGGGGTGTGGCCAGCGGCTGCTGCAGGTACCCTTGACTTTCTTCCCAAGGCAGCTTAGGGCCGTTGCTGGGAGGAACTCCGCTCCCATTCTCACTGCCACAGACCGCTGGCTAACCTTGGGTAAGTTATTCTACTTCGGTTTCTCCTAAGCAACGTTAAAATAGCAACATTAACCTACCCCCCACAGGCATGTTAATAAGTACATTTTCCCCCAAAGTGCAATGTACGAATTTTCATTAGTCATAGAGCTACAATAATAGTTAATTGTCCCTAGTTCTCCTTGTTATTTACTGCCCATTCAAGCAAAAGGAGTAACCGAAGGGACTGGGGTGGGGGTAAGTTGCAAAATATGCTGATGTACCGAATAAGTTGCCAAGAGAATAAAAAAAAAAGTGTAATCAAGACCCCCGCGGAAGACCTTCTGATTTCCATCCCAGTGAATCATTAGAGATTCTATTGCAAACTCATTTTCTTATCTCTTACCTCTAAGTCAGCTCCTCTGCCAAGGACTTAAGGACTCAATTTATCATCTCCCTTAACAGGTACCTTGGCTGCCAGTGTGCCTTGGCTCTGGATCTACCCAACTGATTTACAGCAAAATTGATCCTGACTCAGAATGTTTGTGCTCTGGGTTTTAAATGCAAATGCATAAGTGCTGGAGTAAAAGACAAGCAAGAGACAACCCTCCTCCTATGTATATGTAACTTTCACTCCCAGCTCCTCTTCTGAAAGAGGAAAATTGCCTTTAGAACCAACCAAATGTATCATATCACAAAACATCCTTCCCTTCTTTCTCCTTCTATCAGGACATGCAAAGAAAAGAATAAGACAAAGGAAACTTCCAGAAGGAAGAGTCTCTAGAACATCAAAAATCAAAGCAGCTTACCAAGGTTTATATCTCAGTTGACTGACCCAGTCTTTCCAATATACTTATTGGTCAGTTGACAGGACAACTACACTGAAACAAATCAGTAATTGTATTGAGCTTCTCAATACTGAATCAACATGGCATTAGAAATATTAGAAAATCCAGAAATAGGCCATGAAAGAGGCTTCCACATTCCTCCTTTTAAAAGCATAAACAACTAACCATAGTGTGTATCTAGTCCAGTTATAGACTAGACTGGACACATGCCTCTCAAGTATCTAGTCTTGGAATTTTCCTTTTCAGCTCACTAATATTTCCCTTCTAATATGGGTCCCCCTCTTGATGTTTTATTTCTTAGTCAGATGAATAGCCACCTCAAGCATCTTTTTCCCTCTTTTCCTCTGTTGCAAATTAATTAAAAATCCTTAGGATACAGATCATTAATGTATGAACCTTTAGATGTTGGGATAATACAAGTAGTGATTTTGCAAGTGAGAAAACGGAGACTTGCAAGGGTTTGCCCAGGATGCCTAGTTAGTGCCACAAACACTATGAGATTCATTCAAGAAAAATGAAATCAGATTTGAAGGCACGAGTTCAACATTATTTGGAAAATAGTATTCATTCCAACTTCAACACAAAATACTGGCTTATTTCATTTGTGTGTTGAACCATATGAATGAGAGTTTTTGTAGGTTGAAGATACTGTAGTGTGGTATGTGTATTCTACCCTGAGCTGTGATTATCAGAGAGCATGAGTCCTTCATAGTAGTTGAACATTCACAAAGATAAGGTATCAGATAGAGCTCATTTATCACCTGTTCATTCAACCCACATTAGACATCTTTGACTTGTCTTCTTACTCCATGTTTCATCGGTCACAATGTGTCCAATTTCAGCTCCTTGGTATTTCTGCAATGCCTTCTCCTTTCCATTCCTAATATTTTTTCCTTAAGATCAAGGGTTGGCAAACATTTTTGGTCAGTGACTGATCATATTTTTGGCTTTGGGGGACAGTCTCTGTCTTGACCACTCAGTTCTGTCCCTGTCGCGCTGAAACAGACCTAAACAATATGTAAATGAGTGTGGGTGTGTTCCAATAAAACCTCAGGAACATTTGGCTACTGTATTTCCTCTGGGTTCCCACAATCATTCTAATCTAAATCCTTAATCCAGTCCTTACTAATGCTAATCTGATCATGCATAGCACTGTGGCGGCACTTAAAATTGTTAACAGTGGCTGTCACCCTCTGGGAGAAGTCCAGATTCTGTTGTATGTTGTGTAAGACCGTTCAAGATTTGGTTTCCATAAGCCTTTCCCATGTCATCCCGCCTTACCTATGGGATACGCTATTCCATTGATCTCAACTGGATGGTGCACAGCTCCAGAAATCTTCAGTGAAGGTCTCCTCTGGCTCTTTAATATGTTGTTTATTCTGTCCAGGTTATGCTCCTTCAACAAAACCTTCTCTCAGTTCTCTAAACTTCATATATCCTCTAGTTCTCATCTTGGATGTCACTCCCTTCAGGAAGTCTTCCTTGACCTAAGACTGGAATAAGTGATCTCCCAAGTACACCCACTAAAGAAAAAGATTAGGTCCATTGTCGTATTGTGCTGTAATATCACCCACTCACTTGGAATATCAGTTAGAGGGCAAAGAACTGTTCTTTACAGGAGCACAGGACTGGGAGGCACAATGTTTGTTACACGGGTCCGTGTATATGTTAATACTCTGAGGAGGGGTACAGATATGATCTAGCCAGAATGTGAGCATAGTAAATACTGCATATTGCGTGTAAAAATTTATGAATGACTTTACTATGTAAATTACTGATGTAATTAATCTCCTCACTCACCTTGTTAAGAAGGTCTTTCAAAGAATCGTCTCTATTTTACAATCGAAAAACAGGGCTCATTGAAATGAAAAGATCTGTCCAAGATTAGAGGATGAATTGACAACATATTCAGGTTCGTTTTGTTTTGTCTTGTTTTTTTTTTGTAGAGAAAGTCTTCTACTTTTCATGGTTTGGAGGTGGGAAGAAAATTACTATGAGTCTCGAACCTCAATGTGATTTAATATTATGCAAGGTGGCACTGTGATATCAGTCCGTGCCATCCGGCTCTCATTTTCCCCTTACATATGTGGACATATTGTCCGTTTCGACAATATGAAGGTACTCCCCCCAAACCTGCCACAGTCTGACTCGCCTGAAGGCTGGACCCAGGGTGCAGTAAGTCGGGTCTGGGCACAGCCATTGCCTTGCCAGTAACCACAGAGGGAGAAGAGGACAGCTCCCAGCAGCCCCTCGCCTGGATCTAGTGAATAATTCATTAGGTTTGCCACTGGCTGGGGAACATCCTTCTTCCACTGATTACTTGCTTTTATCCACCCATTTATCTTCATTAAAGACTTTGTTTCCTTTCAAATACTGGTCTCCAATTTTCCCATTTAAAGCCATTTTTTCCCCTGGTTTTGAGGTTTTAAGATTCACTCTCTTTCTACTCATACCAATGCTAACCACAAATTCCCAATGGAATGAACGTTGAAATCCTAGAATTGCCCTCACTGTTGAGACGCAACCAAATTTCACAATGTTTACTCTTGACATTATTAGTACAGGATATAGACTGGTCAACTGTTGTGACCTCTCACTAGAGAAGATTAATGATCAATTTCTGTGAAGATGAATGATCCGTTTCCCTTGCTGATGACACATCATTTTGCATAGCTGAACTTCTGAATAAGTCAGTTACAAGGAATTTGGCAATGGAATGTTTGATTTCTCACATTCCAAAATTATTAACAAAATACATATTCAATAGTCAATGTAAATTTTATTTTTTCCCCTCTGTATTTCAGTGATATTGAGGGAAGAAAGAATAAAATTTGTTTTGTTTTGTGTACTTTTCTATTTTAATATGCTCATGATTATTATGATTCTGATGCCACGATCTTTCTCTCATGCACTGAATTTTAACCTGGTGATTTTATTAGTAATTAATATGATTAGTGGAAAAATTACCACCTGTTAACTTCTGAGCTCATTCTTTCTAATCTTTTTCTGAAGATGGGTACCATGTTGCCAGTATCCAATCTATTATAAGAGTTTTGAAAAATCATTGTAAGTTAATTAAGTTTCTTGACTAATTTCCTTAATAGCCTAGGGCATTTGTCATTCAGGCCTATTGCTTAATACATGTCCATGTTTTCCAAGCATTTTTTCACTTATTCTTTGAAAATAGCAATTTTTACAAAGTCTTCATTAGTTCCTAATTGTTCGAATTTATCTTCTTCATTACACCTGCTAAAGACCAATTTTAAGATGAGTTCATTTTCCCTGCTATTTTAGAGTTGTTTTTATATCTTATGTCCTTTGTTTATTACAGGATTTAAATCATTCCAGTATATTTTGCCTTTGGTTTTGGGAACAGCTAAGAAAATCCTCTGTGTGTGTTTAGCGTAATTCGTAATAACTAAAATAAGGCATTTTGAGAATAAAGGTTTTTTCCTTCATTAAAAGAGTTATGCAGGTAACATTTCTTCTACTTCTTGTTAAACAAAGCATTAAACAGGTTTAGCTACTGAAGCTTGTAACTCACCTAGCTTCTCTTTAAACATATCCTATTACCCATCAGACAGAGATGGTTTACTCTAGCATCCATGCTGGAGGATAATCTTACCACCCACCTAAGAAAATATGGTCCTAAGTAGTGACAACTTAATTCTTTAAAAGTACTTAGGCAAACAGAAGGAACAACAACAATGACAAAAGTACGGAGTCAGTTTTCTTTATCTCAATGGAAAATTTTTAGTCTTTGGTATTTCAAGTTTCTTCATCTGTAACTTTTGCCTTCATTTTAATATTTGTCTCCAAAATGCATTCTAATATGAAAAAATTAAAGATTGACCATTTTGAATTTAATAGATTACCTGCGGTTTACTCTTACAGATCGAACGTTGCAGGGGACAGGGTCTGAATTCCTGTTGGGAGCCGTGAGGCTGGTCGCGGGCGTTGCCCCACTAGGTTAAGGTTTGAACTGATGCAGGCCTAATCCTGCAGAGGGCCCGAGAGCCCCGCAGGTAAGCATGGTCTGACAATCTCTTGCCTTTTTCTCTGATCGCCCTATCTCTTTTAAATTAAGAGCCCCTTGCTAATCTGCCACAAACATCTCTCAGGCTTGTGGGCCAGAGCAACTTCAAGGAGGTAAATTATTCGGTACCTAGGACACGGGAGAACTTTAGATGTGTACCGCGATAGATGGTTTCCTCCCTGGATTGATGTCTGTTCAATGTTTTCACAGCCGAGACATTGATATACACCCTGCTTCCTGCAAAGGTAACGCCTTCTCGTTCCTACTTCTCTCCTATATACTTTAGTTTCTTCAGATAGCTTCTCGTTTTCCATTAACCTATATTCTGTTTTCCTGTAGTTCCTTACTATCTAGTTCATCCCTAAAGTTTCTTGTTTTCCATTAACCTAGATCCTGTTTTCCTGCAGACCCCAGAATAAGTTACCAAAAGCACATATTTGTGCTACCTCCCATGGCTTTCTGAGGGACACAGTTACTCAAGAAGCAAGACCCTGTCCCCCATCCCCGGCACCAGTCTGTACCCATTATAGCTTAACTAGAATAACAGGAACTGAATAGAGAGAAATTTTCTGATGAGTGCTGGAGTCCTTTGATGTCCTTTGCATGAATGTAACCTCCTCCCCCAAGTAAACTGCCTATACAAGAAGGCTCTAAAATCAGAATAAAGATGGAGATGCCTGACTACTGACCAGAACTCGCTGTGTGGCTCTCTCATTCCTCTCGCTGACACCGCCCCTGCTTCGGGGATACCTGGACCTTCCGAGGCTGGACCCCGGCAAATTCCAAAGTGCAGCTTTCCATGTCAAGTAAGTGTCTCCAGAAAGTTCTGGTGTGCCATCAATAAGTTTTATGATAGTGCTAAAAATGATGTGAAACATCAGAAGTTTGGAAACAGAATACAAGCAGATGATGATAAAGCAAAGAGTCTTTTTTTTTTTTCCTATGTTAATTTTACGTCTTATCAACTGTGAATGAGGAGGCTGGGGCCAGTACCCTATCTGCCATTTCAAGCCTTGGCTCATGGCTCTGCGTTCCTACACAAGATTCCTTCCCTCCTGGGGTCCCAGATCCATGCCCCTTTTGGCTACAAGTCAAATGTAGGTCTCACCCAGTGCTTTTGCCAGAACACCCAGGGCCCCAAGATTTCTATTTGTACCGGCGATCGTCAGCACCCGCCCGTCCTCTTTGCCCACCCCACCGCCCCCCACCCCGGAGTCCCACCTCATTCTCCTCCTTCTCACGCCCACAGACGTCCTGGTGCTTGGTCCAGCCTTTCCATCTGGACGAGCAGATTCTGCTTCCCTCACAGCTTCTCTCAAGAATTGACAGTTTCACTAAAACAAACAAAAAAGCCCCGAACTAAGAACAAAACAAACAAATAAAACACTTAATGGATTTCCTCACAGGGCACCACGCAGGCCACATCCAAGCCTCCGTCCTGCGCGTTGGACCTGTTGCGTTTCTGGAAAGCTCCGCGCATCATGTGATCAGTATAGCCTGGGCTGCTGGAGCCCTCACTGTCTTCTCAGTCGTTCACTCAACAGCCCCTCAAGACTCAAGTTGCTGCTGGATTTAAACACACCCCTTTCCCCTGTCCCCTGTCCCACATTCCCCGCTATCACCTCTGACCCATTGCTCCAAGCCCAGTTCTTTAGGTGGGCACAGTCCCAAGGACACCTTTGGTCCCAGAGTCCTGAGGGCACATGGGGTGTCCAGAGTGAGGCCATCTGAATTGAGGGTGTGTTTCAGTGCCCCTGGGCACTGAAATCCCAGATTTCACTGAGAGCCCTGCGGTGTTTTCTCTCCCTTCTCCTCATGCTTTTGAGCGCTCTGCCATTCCTCAGGGCCAGCCACTCGGTGATGGCAGGTTGACTGCTGCTGACGGCTGGTTTTTGCCTGGCTCTCAGGTCCCCCTTCTCCCCTGGCTTCCCAAATGTGGAATGACGAATCCTGGATGAAACTCTACAGTCATTTACATCCTACCCAGAGCATTTCATCTGGAAGCTCAACGAACCTCTGCATGGACGAGGTGACTCCCACTGCTCCCAGTCTAGGGCATAGAGGTTTGGCTCTTCGGATCCGAGTTGACTGTTGCTGGGGCTTGGCCCTTCGGGTCTCTGTTTCTCATACAGAATTACAGCCATTCATGGTGAGGCCAGTCCTTCCCTGACAGTGGGGAGGGGCTGTGTGGTCTGTGAGAGCTTGAATACCTATTTGATGGTAAATGGCATGCCTAGGGTGGCAGGCAGGATATTTGTCTGACTGCTAGTAGTATCTGAGAGTGGTGGGCAGATGTGTTGTTTCCATAGATACCAGAGGGCGGAAGGTGGGTTAGGTATTTCATGCACACGCTGGATGTCAATGCTGTTCTAAAATAGGAAAGCTCTATCGGTGATGAAGTGTAAAGTACTACCAGATGCGGAGGCTAATGTTGGTGGAAACCAGTGTATAATGCAGTAGAGAGCTGATTTTTCATAGAAAATAATAGCCTGCTCTGGGTCTTTTAAGAAAAACTTGAATTAGTTTTAAGACAGTTGTATTAGAAAAAACATAAATGCAAGGCTGTTGTGAGGGCGTGTGGTGGTGGTCTCTGGGGTGCTACTGGAAAGGGGGGATGTTTTGACTGCCCAGCATCTCTGAGCCTTCCTCTATCCAGGGTGACCCCACCATGTACCTAGAGAACCCTGCTCAGCCTTGTCAGTGATCAGTGAGAGAAACCAGAACGGTCCTCTTGAACCTAATAAAGTCCTTTTCTCCCCTCTCTCCTCTTAGTCTCTCTGGGGCTTTCTCTGTGTATCTTGGGTGAGGGTTATCTCCGAATACAATATGAGTGTCATGGCCCAATTCTATATGATCCAGTCACCCCCGGCACCTTGGGTGTGCCTCAAGGAATGAAGGTGTGTGTAAGCCAAGGGGATCAAGATTCTAGAATGTTTTGGCCTGGGAAGCTCATGCCTATGTCAGCATGCAGTGACAAGATTCGAGTCTCATCATGAGGAAGAAAGACCACTCTCTCCTTCTGGCATCCAGAGAAACTGTTTCCAGGCCAGAGTTGCAGGGAGTCTTTTAGCCATGCGGGTCAGACAGAGCTGGAAGTGGGGGACTCAGGGTCCTCTGGCACCGGGCATGCTTTCCATTTTCTCTCTTTGGACGGCCATCAGTCAGATAGACTCAGTGGATCTGAGGGAACCCAAGAAAGGTGCTAAATGTCTGGGAAAGACATGGTTACAGAGTGGGAGTGGAGTTCAGAAACATTTAATTCATTAAATAGTGGGGGGACAATTCATTGTACTGCCCGAGACCTATCAGTGCCTAAGTCACTGAAATGATTATTCCCCCCTGATATTTTCCTTCTCGTGTCATGCTCGCCAAAGAAACCAGATTATGTTATGAAATAAACCATAAAGTTTTTATTTCAACATCTGGCGCAGCAAGTTTGCGTATCTTCACACCGAACCTGCCTTCTCAAAATCTTTATGAATGGACATCATTACCAATGAAGTTGTATCCGTTAGTTCTCTCTTATTCGCTAACGACAGAATACAAGAATCTGGCAAGAAGGAAAATTTATAGTTTCACTCATTGCTTGATCTAGGCTCTTGATGGACTTCGTCAGAGTTTAGTTTTTTCTTCCATCTCTGGCCTCTGACTCCTCTTGAATAGCCTTCAGTCGAGAGACTGTGGTGGTCCCCAGCACGGCTTGACTCATACAAGTCCAGACTCAAGTCTGTCAATGTGAGAGCAGAAAACTTTACAGTAGTCTTGAAACAAGCCTTCTGTGGCCAAGAGACCTGGGTCCCATTGCTGTGCCTACCTTGTCTGTTCGCATGGGCCACAGAGAGTCCCATGCCCAGGGTAGCATTAAAGACGGGTTGAAATGGGGGAGATGTGGTATCCCACGGAAAATTCCGAATCTTCGAGGGATGATTTTTACCCATCACTCTGATGTTTAGATGGGGCAAATTGAACGATGATGTAAAGAAAAGTGGGAGCCATGAAGAAAACAGGATTCAGTCCTTTCCAGACCTTTCCTGCCCATCTTCTGTGCTCTTCACTGAGGACAAGCAGGAACCTATCTTCCTCATTCTGTGGCAGAGCAGCACATAGCCATGATGGGGAAGATCCAAGAAAAACAATCTTACAAGTGTATTGAAATGAAAAACAAAAAAACATAAAGCAGAAGTGACAGCAGCAAAGGAAAGTCAGAAGGTGAAGTTAAAATCCTGGAGGCTGGTAACTCTGGCGAGGTTGGTCTCAGCCCTGTTTGCTCTGCCCCGGGCTGGGAGCGAGGAAGCCTTTTGCAAAGTTTTCAGACTCAGCACATCTGTCTGCCTGAGGGCCCCATGTCTTGGGCAAGCAGCTTTGACAGGCTCTTTTTACCCCCCTCACTAACAGGAGCAGGGCTGAAACCTGAGGGAGCCAGCAGCCTGTTGCCTCAGGAGGAGCCCTGTCATTGAGACTCCTATCCCCGCACCCCTCCCCACCCCTGCGGGGCAGCCTTCATGGCAGGATTTTATTTGACTCTTCATTTAAAATTGAGATGCATTCATGAGCGGCGTCTTTCATGTGCAGGTGAGTGGTGGGAGTAGACGGACCCCATAGAAGTGAGGATTTATTTTTCATGTGACTGTCATTAGCGATTAAATGTGAAGGGAACACCAGAGAGAGAGAGAGAGAGCGCGTGTTTTTTCTTTTTCTTTCTCCTGCTTTTTCTTTCTCCTGCACCCCTCACAGTGGTAAGAGGACAAGCTGAGGGCCCGGGGCTGCCTTGCTGGCGGGTTTGGGTCTGAGCTTATGTGAGGAGATGCTAAGCCTGGGGGACCCTGTAGACTGCTGGGAGGACAGAGATCCGAGGAACAGGCAGCCCATGCTGCCTCGCTTGACGACTCCATGAAACCGGCGTTCCCTCAGAGTTTCAGTGTGTATATACTTTGACTAAGTGATCGCTAAAGTGCCATCTAGCTCTGAAGACTTGAGTTCTTCAGTGCGACCTTGCTGTTGGCTCAACATTATCGCCATTGTTATGTCCTGGGCATTGTGGTCAACCTTCAAATCCGTGATCCCAGAGAATCCGCACTTCAGCCTCACCAGGGGCATATTACTAGCATCGTCTCACAAATGAGGCTACCGGGTCCCAGAAAAGTTACACGACGTGCTCTAGATTACTCAGCTGTGAAGAGGCAGAGCCAAGCTCCCCTCTGCTTCTGAAGTCCATGGTGCCTACCCAGAGGAAGGCAATTTCTCTGCCAATATTGGATTCATTTTTTTACATTCATGCATAAATTTACGATAACTTTTCAGTCAAGTTTATCTAAAATCAAACACAGATTATTATGGTTTTTGAACCTGAGACAATTTGCTCTCGTAACAATACCTATTACCTTATCTGTAAGAGGAGAAGAGCGGTTCTATTTGTACCATCATTGATGAGGCAAGTGAAAGTAGTTGAAGTAAGAAGTGTGTGTGTGGAAACTGGCTGAGCACTGTGGGTAGTAAAAGGCTGAGAGGTTCCTTTCTTCCTTCTTTATGAAACAAGGGTAAGATTCTGAGAAAGAAGGCATCACTTTGCTATGGTTGCATGGAGCAAATTTCGATTGGGTTTCTAATAATCTTATGTTGGGATTTGTGAATGAAAAAACTTAAGATTAGTAAGTTCAGTCTCAAGTCATCTATGGCCTAGACATGGCTCTCCAATCAATGGCAAAAAATCTTCCGAGAGATTACATGTAATACATGTACTCCCTGAAAGCCGTGCGGGCATGACAAGAATGTGTGAGAGGAAGCCAGAGATATCAGCGCAATAGAAGAAACCACTTGCCAACAATTTAAGCTGTTCAGAGACTGAACAACAGTCTCAGAAGACAGTGCATCTTCGGTCATCCCGGGTCTTCAGGTGTGAGGGGAAGAAGGCGGTCCGTTGCTGGGTAGGGTTACACTGGAAGTCCTTTAACAACCCTCTGGGCGCTGAGACTCTGTGCCTCAGAGACCCTATGAATCTGCTGCGACCTAACGGTGCTATTGATGTGGCTTGAAGTGCTGGGGTCTAGAGCCCACGGTCAAGAAAGAATTCTTGTGTTGTCTTTGGTGAAAAAAGGTGGTTTTATTAAAGCCTAGGGACAGGATCCATGGGCAGAAACAGCTGCACTGGGGTTGTGAGGAATGCCAGAGCATACAAGATTGCCATCCTAGGGAGGCGGAGGGGGATGTTAAGGCTCCGGAAATTGAGACTGTAGGTTTCTGGAAGTTTGGCTATGGACACAATTGCTTTTTCATGTGGCTCATTAAGACAGTTGCAAACTGACAGACACTCACATCAGGCATGACCTTGATCTCTATCAGTTAACCATTTATTTTTCCCTTTCCTTTATTCTCGGGCAGTCAGGAGTGCCTGAGGTTTGTCCTGTGTAGTCCACCTCGGGGGAGGGAGGGGTTGAGGGCTGTTAGCCGGTGCTTTGCCCACAGCATGCCTCTCTCATCACTAGGGAAGAGCCAAAAACCTCAGGAAGTTTTTTTTTTTTTTAATTTATTTACTCATTCATTCTTTGCCTGTGCA
>NW_019154120.1:12744613-12908399 GCF_002288905.1 Enhydra lutris kenyoni | reverse complement strand
TGTGTGTGTGTGTGTGTGTGTGTGTGTGTGTGTGTGTGTGTGTGTGTGTCTATGGGGCCCTAGGCTAAGCAGCACAAGGGATAGAAGTAAGATATATTCCTTCCCTGGGATGAGCTAATAGTCTGACAAGGGAGGGACGCATGTAAAATAGAAAAGGCAATAAAATTTGACTGATGTTATGTTGGAAGACTCCATAAAGCGTAATGGGTTGCACACGTGGAGGTAATCAGTGCTTTCTGTTTTGGGTTTAATAGCTTGTTTGCTTCGTTATTTGGTCTCTCTTTGATTTTGAACGTTTGAAATTAACCCCTAGCTTTTTCTGAACCAGTTCTGGATATCAGCTCTGCAAATAGCCATCAAGGGGAAAGGACGCTCCTCCGTGCCACCCAAAAGGAAATGGACTGGTAAGTCTCCCTGGAGATATGATTTGTGATTTAGTAGTATAGGTGAGGTTAGATTAATGGGAAAGCATGGGCTTACTCTGGGATCAGGGATAATGGAGAAAAGAGAAGCAAAGGATAGTCAACAATAGTTGGAACTCACTCGTCCATCTGTCCTTCTGGGCTGTTTCATTTCCAAGGATAGAATCAAAGCATCTACTGACTGTAGAATGATAAGGCTTCAGGGGATGCAAACCAGATGTCTTAAGTTACTACGCTCAGTGTAACACATTATAAAAGAATCTAGAATGAGCTACCACCCCATAACCTGAGAATGTTGCTGTCATGACCTCCTTCCTGTGTGATCCCGTAGAAGAGGCTTCAGATAAGCTTTACTCCTTTACTCCTTCAATTTTTTTTTGGAAACATTATTTCTCTCTTTTGAGAACATCCAGAGAGAGGGATTTACTCTTGTTTGTCCGGCATCCACTGCACACAGGGTAAGAGCAAAGCCCATGGCTTAGTTACAGAAGCTGCAAAGTCAATGCCAACTTCTTGTCATTCTTACCCCTGTACCCCAGCCAGGTCCTCACCGACAGGCTCCCTGTCCCTCAGACATGCCACCTTTCATAAATCGAAGCTTTGCACATGCTCTTCCCTCCATCTAGAATACCCTTCCCAAGTTTGCCATTAGCTCTTTGGTGGAGGTTTCCAAAGAAATCGCATTTTTAATCTTCCCTCCGTCTCTCAGGCACGGCTACAGATTGTTCTATTTTCTGTGCTCCCTTGATTCTGTTCCTATTTGTGTTTTGGCCTTTACCATGTTATAATGAAATATGTTTTTACATTAGTTCTGGCTTTCCCTTTTGATTATAATCTTCCGGAGGCCTGGGACTGTAACATTAATTTCTAAATCTCCATAGTTGATTACAGTGCTTGAGGATGGATATTCGATGGATGTCTGAAAAATGAACAAGGTAAATTAGATATATCTGGGAACTGGGCGAAATCTTCTCTGTATTCTCAGCATACCTATTTATTTCCTGTCACGGAAATAACATGGAAATAACGTGGTGGATTTATTACACTGCTGTGGAAAGAATATGAGTCTAAGAACCAAGTAACACCAACATATTGCCATCCCGGTCAGCTATCAGATGAGCAAGCTTCAAGGAGTCACTTAACCTGAAGAAATCCTTGGTTTCCTTATCAGTACAGTCAGTGTTGAAGGAGATCATCTTGAAAATATCTACCAAAGAAAAAAATCTGTAATTCTGTAAAGCAGCCTGTGGCTTAATAATAATGTTCAGTCAATGCTAAATGTTATTATAGAGCAAAGGGTTTAATGGTCACGGAGCCATAAAGCCTGGATTCGAATTCCGGATCTGTAGCCCAATGGTTTTGTGACACTGGGTACATCATTTAATTTCTAATCTTTTGATTACTCATCTGAAAAATGGGAAGGAAATGCTATTTTTACTTTGGGATGATTGGGGACATACAATAAGATTATTCATTTGAAAGTGCATTTTGAATTTGGTTATTAATTATTTATCCCATATGTAGTTGTTAATTATGTCATGGCAGCTAAGATGAAGGCACCTTCATCTCTTAGCTGACCTACCTCAATAATCTCCTGACCATTCTCTTGCTTCCAGAATAGAAATTTTAACAATTAAGTCTGATCACATGATTCCCTTGATTTAAACCCTCCAATGGCTTCCATTTTAAACTTAGAATAAAATCCTCACTCTTCACATGGTCTATAGGAACTTAGGTGTTCTGATTCCTGGCTACTTCTTCAATGTCCTACCTGACCCCCTAGGCCACAGACCTACTGTCCCCCTATTAAGTGAGCACATTCTATCTTGGGTCTTTCTCCTTGCTTTTCCTTTGGCTGGGTTTGCTCATCATTCTGGTCTCTATACACATATTAAGTATTAAAAAGATAGTTCCTGTCCACAGCACACGTCTTTTTACCTGGAGCAACTCTGTATCTCTTTACCCTAAGACTTACAGATGTTTAGTGACATGTCCAAATTACTCAAACATTAGAAATTAGATTGCTCCCAAAATAAAACAAAATTGAAAGAGAATTAAAAATGAGAAAAAGCTTGCCTTTTTTTTTAAGATTTTAAAGATTATTTTAAGATTTTTTTTAAAGATTTTATTTATTTATTTGACAGAGAGAGAGAGAGAGAGATTGAGACAGTGAGAGAGGGAACACCAGCAGGGGAAGTGGGAGAGGGAGAAGCAGGCTTCCTGTGGAGCAGGGAGCCGGATATGGGGCTCTATCCCAGGACACTGGGATCATGACCTGAGCCAAAGGCAGATGCTTAACAACTGAGCCACCCAGGCGCCCCTCTTTTAAGATTTTTTAAAAGATTTTTTAAGATTAGATTTTTTTTTTTTTAAATTTAGATTCAGATACACTGGCACTATTCTACTTCTTTAATATAAGAAGGGCCCACTTCCAGGTTTGCTGAGTGAAACTTAACTAATGCAGCTGTCACTGGGGTCACCAATGGTCATTATCGATATGGGCAGTGCAGCTATGGATTTCACACTATTTTTCATATTCTGCAAAGCATGGGACATAGACTAGATTAATGCCTCAAGTGTGCAAGTAATATGAAAATTGGGACTGCATTTCCCAAATGGCATGCCAACACAAAATAAAGCCATGTATTCTGTAGTCACCAGATTTTACCAGTAAGTACGATTTTGTGTGTTTCAGAGATGAATGGAGGAAAATACCTGACAAACACATTTCACTAATGATAATCTAGCTGTGGAAAGGTAAATAGATATGAATTGACCGCTTTTAAATGATTATGGGAGATGCTTAACTGGGCCACAATGGGCATAAATCAATATCCACTCTTCCAATCTTTTTCACAGCGATTAGAGTAAAGAGACAGTAAAAGTACTTTTAAATTAGTGGGTGACTGCAGGGTAAGTAAGGAGCAAATGCCAGTATGTTGAAGGTCATCTGTCCCAGTTTCATGTGCCCAGTTGAAAGGTCCTACTTGGTACTCAGACTGACATTAAAAATGTCTTTTGTGTTTGTTATTTCAAAGTCATTAGTATAACATTTAGGAAAGACAAGCAAAATAGAATAAAACAAAAATCACCGCCAGAGGTCACCATTTTATATTAAAACATATATATGTATATATTCCCCCCCCCTCCACGGTTGAAATTCAGGGACTCCACTGCACATGGGATCTGAGCTCCAGCACAGGGCAGGATTAATCTCTTGACAACAGCAATCTTTTGCCTTATTTCTAAAACCCCGAAAGACTGTCAAGGTTTACTCTATATGCCTTTGAAATTAGGAAACTCTGAGGGCTGTCCATTGTGTAGCCAAAGGGAGGAGAATATAGTTCCTGGGATATGAAAATGGACACGGGTCGGATGTGCGGCAGAGTGAATAGAAGTCGGGATGTTTCTCTTTTAGAGGACTGGTGTTACCTTTACATGCAAAAGTTTCTCTTTTCAGAGTTCTTTAGGTTCTCTTTCAAGAGGAATATGCCAGAAAGCCATGAGGATAAATGGTATTTTTCTTTATATATTGCAAAATAAAGAAAATATCTGTATCTTCAAAGCAATAGCTATATGCTTAGTAAAATTTCCTGATAGTCCCATTCCCCTAATTGCTGATTATTCTTTCTGGTGAAGCAGCATCAGTTAACTTTGAATTTTCTGACTCTTGCTCATTATGTGATGATGCCCTAGGGGTTGGAAGGATGTGCAGCCTTTAAAAGTTGGCTTTAGAAAGAGTTGGATTTATACAAGCAGGAGGAAAAAAAAAAAACAGTGGGTTTTGAAACTGTTGAACTCAACATTTTTCAGGCCTTGGTGTCTGTGATGATTTTGTTCAAGTGAGTAGAGGTCTTTTGGGATTGTGTGGTTGACTTGACTTGGGAACTCCAGGATCAAAAGTGGGCATTTGCGATGCTTTTAGAAAAGAGTGTTTTTCAGAATGTCTTTGGTGTATGTGTCTCCTGACGTTCATGAGCTCACCATCATTATCACATACAGGAGCTACAGAGAGTGTCAGCAAAACACTGGCCACCCAGCATGGTGGCAAATGCCATAAGAACCCCAGGAGGATGCTGATCTGCTGTCTCGAACAACCTAGACAGCATTCGAGTCACTTTATAATATCTACAGAACACAAAGCAATGTTAGCACACTTAGGACTTACTATAATTTCTTTCTTAATTAACTAAATTTACAAATATGCCACTTACTTTTTATCAATAAATCTTGAATGTTTTATAATCCAGAAGAGTTCAAGAATGAAACACTGGGGATTTCATCTTAGCCTGTACATAGTATATGATATTTTCAAGTTGTTTCTCGAGAGCTTTGAAAAGTGGTCATGAGGTTTGAGTATATTAAACCAGGCTTATTTTCCAAAGTTCAACCTTTAATTTCTTCTTGAAAGTCTCTTAAATAGCAAGGAAATTTTAGTCGAATCCAAACATAGACTCTTTATACACTTATTACTGTCTATAAAATCTTGAGTACCAGTAGTGAGGAAGTTGAATAAAACTAAATAAGTTGAACTAAAAAGAAGAAGAGAAATAATTATTCTTTCTCCTCTCAAGGAAGTAAAAGACCACTGAGAAATTCAGTCAATAAACATTTAATGAAAAACTACTTGAAAAGATCTCTTTAGAAGTTGTGAGAAGAACAGCAATAAAAAACATAAAGCCATTGTCAACAAGACAGTCACTTAAAGTGATCATACATGTATACACATCACAGCTACTAATTACTTATTTGTCATCCCCTTACTGAGTATCTACAGGGTATCCGACATTGAGAAGAATGCTGGGAACTCACAGTCACAATGATGATCGTACAACTAAGGACAGCAAGTACTATCCATTGAGAGCCTTTTATGTGCCTGGCACTTATCAGGATTTTTCCATTTTGTTTTAGCCCCATTTAAAAGTTAAAGAACAGAGGATTAGAGAAATTAACTCTCGAATACAAGTGTTCAGAGCTCTTTACAGAACAGGCAGCTAAATTCCGTTTTGTTTGGCTCAAAAATTGTTCTGCTGTATCGTACTCCTGGTAACACACAGACACAGAAGCCAAGTCTGCTTTCCCTCAAAGGTCACAGGTCATGAAGGGGATGCAGACATAGAAATAGTTACAAAACAATGTAGTTATTGCTATCATCAGGTATATCTATATTCTAATAGGCATTAGGGAGGAGGGAGCTTCTGTCTCTCGTGGCCCATTCGCAGAAGAGATGCTAGTGCCATTTTGAGTTCGAGTGTGAGTAGGAGTTTGCTACACAGTCAGAGATAGGAAGGCACAGGATTAAAAAGAATAAAAAAGAGCAAAGTGCCATTGTGTGGGGGGAAGTCCATAGGGTTTAGTGAGCCTTTGCAAGGGAGTGCATTTGTAGAATTGATGGGAACTATGCCAGAAGAAGGCGGCCAAGAGCATGAGGGGGTTCACATACGCATGCTAAGGAGTTTGCATTTTATTCTGTAAGCAATGGGGAGGCTTCTCCCTCTCCCTCTGCCCAATGCCTACACCGCCCACCCCCTGATATGCCCCCACCCTTGCCGCTGCTCTCTCTCCAACATAAATAATGTCTTAAAAAAAAAAAAAAAAGAAAATGCAGACAGTGACTCCCCACACAGAGACTGAGAGCTTTCTCTCAGGGGCTGGGTTCTTCCCTTGGCAAGGGGTGTTACAAGGAATGAAGATAAGGTCACTCTGTGGAGGGGGAGAGTGGCAGGTTTGTCAGTGGGTCCTACAGAAGATCAGATCTCCTTGTCTGGAGTTCCTCAAGTGAGACCACAATCCGTTATGTGTGCAGGCTCATCTGCCTTGCCTCCATGGGACAGGGGGGACACGGGGGAACCAACCAATCCCAACTTGAAACCCAGGTCTTCCTTCCTACGAATAACAAACTGTCTACATTGATCTGGATTCAGCGTGTGGTCCCCGCCTCCATCACGGCGGGCTGGCGGGTGGCCCTGCCCGCCGCAGCAGGTGTTGTGGCTGAAGAATTGCTTGAGGGCTTGACCAAGTGAAGCCAGGAGAAGAGAGGCCAGGTAGGGAGTAAGTTTGCAAAGAAAAGGGGACCTTGATGGGTGCAAGGTGCGTGTGCAAGTGCAAGGAGGGAACCAGTAAGTGCCTGGAAGTTACTACAAAAGAAAAAAGTAGTATGATACGCAGAGGATCTGTAGAGCAGGTGATTAGCTAGACTCTCTCTCTCTCTCTTTTTTTTTTTCTTTTTTAGATTGTATTTATTTGACAGACAGAGTTCACAAGTAGGCAGAGAGACAGGAAGAGAGAGGAGGAAGCAGGCTCCCTGCTGAGCGGAGAGCCCTATGTGGGGCTTGATCCCAGGACCCTGAGACCATGACCTGAGATGAAGGCAGAGGCTTTAACCCACTGAGCCACCCAGATGGCCCAGCTAAGACCCTGTCTTAAATAATCGCAATGATTCCTAGATGGGTAATGATGAAAACGATGGGCGTTGATAGGGTGGGGAGCCAAGAGTCGAAGTGGGACAAGGTGCTGAGCAGCAGCCCAGGCCCCGTGCAGAAGGGAGTGAATCGTGGGTGACACGAAGCTGCGGGAATTACTTAATTGAAGAAGAAAGAGCATCACTGACTGCTCATCCCACTCCCCAGTCTTCTTGGCGGAGAACGGCAGAGTGTGGGGAGGCAGGCTTCGTTTTGGCATCCCCTTCGGGACTGGGATCACTTGTCGTCTGGGGGGCGTTGCATCTGCCCACTTGGACTCCTCCTTCGCCCTGCGCACCTGTGCGGTCCCTCGTGTCACTCGTCGGGCGTCTGGAGCCCGGCCACGCGCGACAAAACCAGGAGAGACGACGTCTGGACTTCGCTGTTCACCTCGGTGTGTGGTCGCTGAGCTGGGCTTCGCCCTTTGGAATGATAACCACCACCTGCCGTCATCACGGAGGCTCCTGGGTTTCTCCGGGTTTCTCCGACACAAGTAGAAGAACATGACTCTTATTTTTGTGTCAAGTTCCAGGTTGTATTAAATGTATTAAATGTGCTTCTTGAGATCCACTAGCGACTCCAGTTTCTGGCATCCTAACACATGAGGATGTTCCTGGGATTTGCTGTAAGGAGTGATGTGTGAGGGAGAACACTGCCTCCGAGTTGGACTTCATTAAAAATAAACCGGGAGTGAAAGAGCTGTTTAGGAGTTGGGATCCTTATAGGGACAGAGACACAGCCCTAGGGGAGCAAGCTGACAAAGCAGCCTTGAAGCCAAAGAATTCAGAATGATTTCGAGGGTTGCTTTTATAAGAGAAAAAGTTTTCACTGCTATTTTCTGGGTTAGCATGTACTCCATAGAATTTTTTTCTTTTTATTTATTTGCTGGTTTGTTACTTACTTATCTGATGCGAATGTTGTCATTCCTTTAAAATCTTGTTTTGTCTACTTTTCTCATTAGAGAAGTCAACTAGGTGGTCTGAGAATTGTTACTACTTATAGATTTCCTATTGTTTATATAAATGTTAAGCATGATGTTTTACTTTTCACTAGGATACATGTTTTCCTGAAAGGTGTTTTTTAAAAGAACTGACTTCGGGTTTGTTACATTTACTGTGGTATAATTCTTCCCTTCATTTTATTCATCTTCTGGAAATGTCATTAGTGGTAAAAACTAAAAAGGCAAATGAAGATATCTGGGGAAGCAACCTGCCCTTGCTTTTCCTCGGGATAAATTATACAACAAGGTTACTCTCCCAATTAGATAATGTCTTGGGAGATAACCAGTCACTTTCTAAAAACAAGCACATTTGAATTTTAAAATGAAAGGTTTGTAAAAGGTGATACATTTTCAATCTTTGGGCTAAGTATAAAGTGTAGTAGGACTATGTGGGTGTGGGAAATACAAGCAAGAGACTTTTGTACACTTACCTACAAGCATATACGAACATATATGTGCATATGTACATATAAAATTTGCATAACCCTTTGAAAATATTTTTGGTTGTTTCATTGTTGAGTTATTGTTTGAATTTATTTCCTTCGGTGTTCTCCTGTTGCTTTTTGACTACAATGGTTCCATTAATATTAATATTTTTGAGGGAAGGAAGGGATCTGGAGGGAGCAGGATAGGAGTTTTGTCATTCTTAGGTTAGATGAAAAGATCTAGGACTGGAAATTTCTAACTATTTGAAACTCTGATTGCTCCCAAAGGATACACACTTTTCGTGGCCATCTAATGAAGTAAACACAAATTCTAAAAACTCAGTGGCTAATATAGAAATATAATGATAAATATATTTGTGTATTTAATCTAAATGCAAATTGTCAACAAGACCCTTAACTTTTCAAGTAAAAAATTTTTCTCCCCCGGCTTTTGTAACTTTAACAAAGATATTAAAGTACTTTGTACACTTTCAAAACTACTATTTTTTTTAATGTCATTTCTGGGAGTATTTATATTTTTCAGCAATATAAATCATAGTCTCCATTTAGCCTGACACTGCTGGTTCAGGAATATGGAATACAGTATTGCTTTCTGTAAGAATGAATTGACTTCACTATGAAATAAGGCTTTCTCGGTATCAGCCCTACAGAAATATATTGGTTACAGCTAAAATGTATGGTTATGCTTCGCTAAAACATACAGACATTATAAAACTGTATATTGGTTTCGGTAACAATGTATTCTTTCCAATGGATTCATGTGGCTTTCAGCAAGAATGTATTGATTTCATTAAAATGTGCTCCTTGAGATAAACAAAAATTCAGTTAAAATGCATTGGTTTCTGTTAAAGTTCATTGACTGAAGTGAAGAACATTACACTGTTATTGGGTAGCCTCAGGGTTTGGTAAGTATTGAATAGAGAAGCATACATAAGTAATAATAAAGGCTGGGGAAAACAAAGATATTATAAACTGTATAAAGATGTAAATATTCAACATGTGTTAGATTGAATTTTCTCACAGGCAACAAGACTCGGCTCAGGTACTTTTCACAGTCACTACAACCTCAGCATATTCTGAATTCATGGGAATTCAAGTTAAATTAATGCATAGAAACTCTGGTTTTCCCTCTGTTTAAATCACTCCCCAGGAGGATGTTAGGTCCATAGAATGCTCTTCAAGTCACATATGGTCTGAAAATTTCCACTTTAAAAAACAGGATGGTCTTTGGGTGAGTTAATGCATTTTTTCTCCCAGTAAGGTCAAAAGTATCTGCAGAGAATAGATCACTCTCTGGGAGAACCCAGTTGATTTTGTTTAATCCCACACTGTATCTTCATACTTGTGGAAAAGGAAGAGAAAGTAGGAAGAGAGAGGAAGGGTAGGTATAGTTAACCATATTTCTTGTTTTGGTTTCTGAACAAACAAAGGAGATCTTAAGATTCCTTGGGGTGAATTGTATTTCAACAGTGTTAATTATAAAACGGTCTAGCTTTTATGAGCAGAATGGAGGCAGGTGCATTTCATTTGGGGAAATATTATTTTCCCTATTATCATTTTAGATTATCTGAAACTTATGAGGCTAGAATAGAAGAATTTAAAAAAAATAAGCAAAAATAAAAATTAATTTAAATCACTTGATATTTTATCATTCATGAAAAAATCACTGTTTATATTTTGTACCTGTTTTTAACAGAATTTTTATGCTTCATAACTATTGATATATTTATCTCTTTTAAAACAAATCTGATATTAAATCATATGGACTTTGTTCCAAACTGCTCTTCAAGGTGTACAGGAAATTGCATAAAACGTAAATGTAGAGCTAAATGAACAATTATATGGGTAACATTTGACCAAGATGGCCTTAACATTCCCAACAGCTGGACTAACCTTAAGACAAATTTCTTCCAGACTATAGGCCCCTGACCTCCCTTTTCTTAGAGCATTTACTTTAGAAAACTTGTAGTTGTAAATTCTTTCTTGCTCCTTCTAGATGGAAATCTTCTACCATCCAAGAATGTCAGTTCAGGAAGGACCCAAGAACCACCTTCTGAAATGGAATCATCAAGAAAGACAGGTGGGAGGCAGGAGCCTAATTGTTGTGTCAATTAGCAAACACAGATGGCCTGATACATCAACCAGCCGTCCCACTAATTTAATTCAGTACTTTTTCAGGAATTCACTGTAGTGTTTAAAAATCCTCTTGCCCTTTGTTTCAGTGGAGTTGAAGGCAATCTCTCTCCCATATTGCAGTAGTCTTAAATAAAGTCTTCTTTGCCCATTTAACTCCATCCGGTGCAATTTTCTTTGACATACCCGTGCATGGACCATTCACATGATGGATTATATAAAACTTTCTTGAGCCCTTGCATGCCCTTTCTTATGCAAATCTCTGCCCCCTTTTTCATCAGAGGTAACCACTATCTAGACTCTCCTGCTAATCCAGTCCTTGTTTTTCTTTGAAACCTTTTCTTTATAACTTTACCATCAAAGTGGGCATTCCTAAGCCTTTTATCAATTTGATTTAGCTTTGAATTGCATTTAAATGGAAACAGAAAACAAATATTATTTTAGGCTGTCTACTCTTGCCCACAACTGTGTTTGAGATCAATCCACACTGTTGCCTATAGTTGTGATGTGTTAATTTTTATTACTGTGAAGTATTCCATTGAATGAAATGCCACCATTTATTTATAGTCTACTGGTAGATATCTGGCTGTTTCTTCTTGTGGCTCTTACAAATATTGTTGCTATGGACAGTATTATATATTAATCCTGTATCATGTGTTAATCATTTCTTTATGGTACCTATCTAGGAGTGGAATTGGAAGATCACAAGGTTTGGTTATCTTTGATACAAAAGAAATGTGTAAATACTCTCTTCCCCTTCCTTCCTGCCTTCCTGCCTTCTTCTCTTTTTCCTTCCCCCCTTCCTTTCTTCTTCCTTTTCTTTTTAAAAATTGTTTTATGGTCATTTATAATTGTAGTGTATGCAGTTCTTTCTTTGTTGTTGTGATCCACTGAGCTTAGTGAATCTGCACAGGGGTCAGCCATCAGGTTTGAAAAATGTCGTCCATTTTCTTTTCAAATATTCTTTCTGAAATTCTTGTTTTTTTTTTTTTTTTTTTTGACATTCTCATTACATTCATCTTAGTACTCTTCATTTTATTGTCATGGTCTCTTAAATTAGTGCTCTTTTTTTTCCCCTCAAAATTTTGTTTCTTTGGACTTTACTCTAGATTTTTTTCTGATATTTATCCCGTTTGCCAACTTCTTTTTCTTTGTTTCCAAGATGTACACATTCAAACATACCCATTGAGTTCTTAGTATCATTTATTTTTCCTTTTTAGAATTTTTATTTTGTTCTTTCCCAAATCAGCTTTGTCTTTTTAGAAGCTATGCTTCGGGTCTGTGTCAAAATATTTAAACTTGCTGTTTATCTCCTTGAAGTGAGTAAGCATACTTATATAAAGCTAGTGCTTAATTATTATCTGGGAGCCTTGTGTGTTTGGTACTTTCTGGTTTCCCTTCCGTATCATTGAGTCTCTTGATTAGCCTGCTTGTGTTCGGTTATGAACTACACATTTTATCCGCAAATTTGTTTGTAGAAATAATTTGAGGGTGAAGATAACAGATACACATCTTGACCAAGAGACTTCATTTCCTCTCCTCTTGGCTTTCCACCTGGTTTCTCCTCAAGGTTTACAAAGGGCCTTTTCTTTGCATGTGAGTGATATTACCCCAGGGCAAGCAACCTAAAGAGAGGGAGGGAACATGCCACTCTTACGATTTAGCTTCAGAAGTCCTAAAGCATCACTCAGGTTATACTCCAGGGGTGCAGATTTAAAGGGAGGAATAGTCCTGAGCTATTATGGGAGGGGAGGTAAGAAGAACAGCTGGAATGGGATAAATATACAGATGCTGCCATGTTTGGAAAATACATCGTGCCACAAAAGTGAAATATAAATTTTGTATTTTATACATAAAATTTTTAATTTTAAAAATTAAAAATGTTATACATGTGTATATATGCATACACACACACACACACACACACTCTCTCTCTCTCTCTCTCTCACACACACACACACACACACACACACACACACACACACACGTCTCCTAATTGCTGGATAAATATTACAACCACTTTGAAACACATGTTACCATGATTTGTTTAAAAAAAATTTTTTTTTAAAGATTTTATTTATTTATTTGACATAGAGAAAGAGATCACAAGTAGGCAGAGAGGCAGGCAGAGAGAGAGGGGGAAGCAGGCTCCCCCCCCGAGTAGAGGGCCCGATGCAGGACTTGATCCCAGGACCCTGAGATTATGAACTGAGCCGAAGGAAGAGGCTTAACCCACTGAGCCACCTGGGCGTCCCATGTTTTAAAACTCTTTTTAATGTTTACCAGTCTATGGCCTCAGGGTCTACTACTCTCTCTCGTTAAATCTTAGTGGTATCATATCATGATCTTGTCTGAGGGTCAAACATCCCCAGTTTCTCTACTGACTGTAAAGCAGTTATTGGAGAGAAGGGTCTTAGTTTTTATTTCTTCATTAAAAATTTGCATTTTTAATTTATTAAGAAAACTGAGATGTTTATTCTCTGTTTCTCTTGGTAAATACAGCCCTTTTTCCTTTGCCATATATATATATAGATAGATAGATAGAGATAAATGTGTGTATATATGTAAACATATATACATAAATGTGTGTGTATATGTGTGTGTATATATACACACATTAAGTTAAAAAGTCTGCCCACACCAGGTATTAGCAAGGGTATAGAAAAACTGGTACTCTCATTCAGGGATGGTTGGAATGTAAAATGATATAAGTACTTTGGAAAAACAATTTGGCAGTTTCTTAAAAAGTTAAACAGATGCTGAAAATATGATCTATCTATTCTACTCTACTCTTCAAATTTACCAAGATTAATGAAAGCATATGCCCGTATAAAAACCTCGACGATGGTTCATAGCCTCTTTATTTGTAAGAGCCAACACTCGGCACAATTCAGATGTCCTCCGGCCCGGGAACGGACGAATAACTGTGATGCGTTTGTGTGATGGGATACTTCCCAGAAGTAAAAGCAATGAATTATTGATATATGCCACGATGTGTATGAATCTCAAAATAATTTTCCTTAGTAAAAAAAGCCAGAGCCCCCTCAAAAAAAAAAAAAGATTTATTTACACAAGATTCTAGAAAATACAAACTAATCTGTATTGATAGCAGATCAGTACCCTGAGGAGGGAAGGAAGTGCAAGAGGGAGGCTCACAAAGGGATAGGGCTTATTTTAGAGGGTTGCTATTATATATTCATTATTTTGAGGTAATGATCTTTTCATGGCAGATACCTAAGTCCAAATTTGTCAAGTTAGATACTCCGCATGTGTGCAATGTACTCTCAGTTATTCTCCAATAAAGCAGGTAAGATTTTTAAGAGAAGAAAGTCATCATAAATCTGTATTGAATTGATAAATCCCAAATTAACTGCACCTTCTTCAGTTTAACTATAGACTAGGAATTAAGGTGGAGGGGTTCGTTGCCTTTCTTATTTTTTTAAATGCACACTTATACTAGATGTAGTGAGTGCATATGTGTTATATGAAGATTTTCTTTAACATTATGTTAATATACTTCAACTTCTGCGCACTTTAACTGAACTTGCTCTTCCACAAGGAGCTGGTTTCATTTTTGTATATTTCAGTGACCTGTGGTCACCACTACAGTTTCTGAAAATTAACTTTTTAAAAGAAAGCAATTTATTGAACTAAGGCATAATTCCCTTGTTTAATACAGAGCACTTAATTGCATTTTATTCCTACTACGTAGGAGGGACTTGAAAATCTTCTGGTGAGGGAGAAAAGCTGGAATATACTAGATGGGAGTAATGAAATAGTAAAATTCGATCATTAGCCGATGGAATGAAGCATTTATGGGAGCCACCAAAGAGCAAAAATTTGCCTTAGCTAATACTGTTGGAGGTGAATATTTTTTTCTCTAAGCCTTTAAAATTTAATTGGAAATAAATTTATTTTTCACCAACTTTCTCTCTTGTTCATGCCAATAAATCATATTTATTTCTGACTCTATCACTGCAAAAGGGAAGTGTGAAAAAAATTCAAACTTTCCTTGTCCTTTTTGCACAGTTTGGTAAATATCATGATATTCAGGTTCCAGGGATGCAAGTTGCCTGCCTACTGCACTAGGCTCTGTGATTATAAATGTCAAGAGAGCAGAGATTTTGCTCCTGGTCATTGCAGAGCTGGAAAGCGTTCTGTTGTTATGGAAACGTTTTGATTTCTGAGTCAAAGGACAAGGGCTTCTGTTTTGCTCAGATTATGACAATATTCTACAAGAAATGGATCGCTCTGTTCACCCAGCCTGTATCCCACTGTGAGTGTGAGTCTGTGAACACTTGTGAGTTTCATAGTTTGGGATACAGTTCAGTAACTCATCTATGTATGTGTGAGAAAAAGGACATTTTGTGGCTCAGGTGGTGGGTCGGGAGGTTTCCTGTTACTCAATGCACAATAGCAATTGAAGAGTTCCTTGTAAGCTCCTCAACCTTCACGTCCTCAAAGCCCTACTCTCTTGGTGCATAAACACTCTGGTGGGAAGATGTTTCTAGTAAAGGAGCATCAGTGATAACCAGAAAGGGCAGTTGGAACTTAATGGGAGTTCAAGATGCCTGTCTAATAACTGCCCACACTTGCTGTTGCTTATCCAGTGAACTCTTGACTGGGCTGAATGTTTTCATGAAAGGCCATTCTTACAAAATTTCATCAGAATTTAAACCCTTCTGAGGTTGACCCAGTTGCATTTCACTGCTTTGTCTTGGATTCTTGACAGTTAATTACAGGAAGCCTGAATGTTGAACCATGTGCCTCACAGACCAGTTCAAATTCTCCAACAAAATAAATTTAGCTTCCCTTCATCTGAATTAAAAGGTTGAAGCTTACATCAAGAAAGGACTCTGCCCTCTGCTTTGAAAAATGAATCACACTTAGAGACATTATTACTTTCAACACTCAGTTGCTGAAATATAGGAGAGAGGAGGAGAGAGAGAGAGAAGGAGGGAGAGAGAACACTCTAGTGAAAAGAAAATCAGGCACTATTATTGGATGTGCTGTTCTTACATTCCAGTTTCAAGAAACATGCAGAGCCAGTATTTCTAATGGGAAATTAGCTAACTTTGAGATTGGTCAGGTGTTCGTGTCTGTAATTTGTACTGGGGGTTTCTGGTATCACAGGTCCAGAGAGATGAGAAGCACCCAAGACAATAAGCCGGCACTGTTGTGCTTTTCAGGTGCTCGGCTCTCCCTGGTATTCTAATTACAGACTCTGCAGGAAGGATTCCCTTTGAAGGTGATGTGAGCCCTGTATCCAGGATGCTAATGAAAGGGATTTGAGAAATCAGTTGCAAGGATGTCTTACTTGTAAGATCTTTTCTTTCAAGGGAAAGAGAACAAACATTTATTATTGAAGACCTACTACCTGCCAGCCTTTGGGTTAGTGTTTTCCATTCGAGACCCGAGTTCCTCCAGTCCTTCTCTGCTGGTGAGTGTGTAGAGGAGGTCACCTTACTGTGTAAGGGAGAAGTTGGATGGCCTTCTGAATCTCATGTACTTGCGCACAGTTGGGCCATCCTCAAGGTTTCTTCCCCGCTATTATCCATGAGGACCCCTAGGGGCTGTCTCCCAAGCTCTCAGAGATGGGAAATACACACGGTAATCTAAGGCTCAAGTAAGGGGACAATTTTGGTCTTTTCTCACCACACCATTTACCATAGACCAAATGTTTGTGTCCTCCCAAAATTCATGCATAAAACCTAACAGACAAAGAAATTACTCTGTAAATGTTAGAAAGAGAGAGACAGAGACAGACAGAGACAGAAGAATGTCTCATTGTATGACCAGGCAGTGCCTATTTCGTATGCCTTTCAACATTTGCCTAATATTTTACACATTTTTTATACTTCATTTAGAAACAATTGTATCATTACCAGATTTGATTAAACATCCCCCTCTTTTACCACAATGAGAGATTACGGTGAACTTGTTAAGGATAGATCCTGAACTGTTGCTTGGCAGAAAAGGATTTATTTTTTTCTTCTTGCTGATTATTTTGTTAGACTTTATGTATGTAACTGTGAGAATTTGTCATTCTCATAGAATCTATACTTTTAGATGTTTTGCTCCTAGAGGGTTCTGCCAAGATATTTGTAGAAGAAAACAGAACTATAGAGGTTTGAAAACTCATTGACAAATGTTTTTCCTTATTGTCTAAGGCCTAAATCTCGGTAATAACAATAATCATGTTTAAAGGATAAAGCGATCTTGTAAAACCGGTATTTAATGGACATATTTAATGGACAAGACTGTCCTCTGTCCTCTGTCCTTAAGAGATGTCATTCCTTTTCATTTTGGTGAGCCCCTATCACAATTCATCTTCATGAGAATGACTGAAAATAACTAAAATGAAAAAAATTGCATTAAACACTAGTGAAAAATAAATACCTAAAATTTTCAAAACATGACTAGTTTGAGACGGATATTTTAAATAAAACATTCTTATTATTTCTGAAGAAAAGCAGTGTGTTCCAAGAAGGCTTATCTGAAACAAATTATTTATCATGACTAAAACCCATTCAATTCAACTCAACATATACTGCTTGAGCTGTTACAATATGGAAGCCACTAGGTTAGTTGCTTCAAGAAATAAAAAAAGTAAACCAGATAGGATTAGTCTTCTTCAAGAACAGACTTTTCATGATTTTTCTGTTATTGAAAATGATGAGTGGGGCGCCTGGGTGGCTCAGTCAGTTAAGCATCTGAGTTCGACTCAGGTCATGATCCCAGGATCCTGGGATGGAGCCCCGCATCCATCTGGCTCTCTGCTCAGCGGGGAGCCTGCTTCTCCCTATCCCTCTGTCTCTCCCTCTGCTCGTTTTCTCTCTCTCAAATAAATAAAATCTTTTAAAAAAAGAAAGTGATATATTCCACAGTACAAATCTGTGTAGAAAATGAATTTATATAAAAATGAAATAGAACAAATCGGTCAAACTTCTGAAAAAATATCTAAGTTTAAGGTGATTTCTTATTGATTTCTGCACTGGGAAAAAATCCTGTAGTCTCCTATAGCAATTAGTGTCATAAAAGGTAAGCATTCAAAAGACAAATCTATCTGAGGAACGAAAATTCGATCAGCAGTTAATTTCAGTACAAGTGTTTAATTAAAGTCTTGCTTTTCATTTCTTTGCCTCTGCAGATCGAATTGATATGGATATGAGGAGATTATTGTTTTTGCTAAAATACAATCTCATAATTAAGGATATCATATATTTGAGGATATCATATATTTGGATCATAATTCAAAATTATGATTTAAAAGTTGAAGCATTGCAAAAACACTCCCCCCTCATTCATCACCCATACCTCAAACCACACGACCTGAATTTAGAAGATAGAGGTCACTCAATCCCCTGTTTTCCATTCAAATTTCCTGTTCCTATTTTTTATGGTCAAATGTAGAGGTGACTCCATGGCACTTTATCATGATTTGCCCAGTAAAATCCCCTCATTCAATTATTGATTGATGTGCAATAACTTACTCATTCCATTTTATCACCGCTACCCATTTGGATTCCCCTTTTCCAACCTAAGCAACTATTCTAATGTCTTTTCATTTGTATGTGCTTTTGAAAAGGTATATTATTTTTTTGTGCGTGTTCATGCATTCTGAACTTATATGAAAACTATTGGGTCACATATCAAATATGTTATTAAAAAATTTTTTTAAATATATTGTTACCCCGCATTATGTTTATAAGCGCCATCTGTGTTGCAAACTGAGCCGCTGGTCTGTTATCCCTTTCTTCTCTATAGTACTCCTTACTGGCTAACCATCAATCTTTATCCACTTTCTAGCAACAAACAAACCCAGTCTTGCCCGGAACTCCACACATCCTCAAATAATGCGGCAATAAATATCCTTATATGTGTCCCCTTAGGAGTGTGTGTGAGAAATTCATTGGGATATAAACCCTGGAGTGAATTGCTGGATCACACTGCAGGCTTATACAAAATTTAACGGAATGTGCCAGATGCTCTCCATAGGGGCCGCCGTCGTTTACAACCCCCCCCAGTAGTGATGCCAGTCCCCATCTCCACGAGCTCATCAATTATCTGGCTTTCCAATTTTTGCTCATCTAAGAGATGTAAAGTGATGTCTCGCTCTCTCCCTTTTTAACTTGCACATTTCTGATTTTTAGTGAGTTTCGGCATCTCATATATTCATCTACCTCACTTCTGGGTTTCTATTCATATACTCTTTGCCCATTTTTCTCTTGTGATCGCTCTTCCTTTTCCTGTATTAACAAGTGTTACATGGTGTTTTCTAAATATTATTTCCTTGTTTATTCAAGGAATGCAAGTACCTTCTTATTTTTCTCATCTGTTGGATCTGTCCACGCTATGTGTCTTTGAATAGGAATCTTCAATTTTGTTACTACAAGCTTATCATATCCCTTATAATCTTTATTTTGAAATTTTAAGAAGTCTTTCTTCACAAATATATTTCTATTAATTGTATTTAAATCCTATTTTTATATTAACTTTAATTTTTTTTTGGCCTCTCACATTGATTGTTAATGCATTTTGTATGTATTGTAAGGTAGGAATCCAGTTTTTTTTCTTTTAAAATAGGTTATTTTCTCAAATATGTTCTTTTAAATAACTCATACCTTCCCCAGTGATTTGTGGAAACTTTGATCAGAACGGTGTACCAGTATATATAAATGAGGGTATTTCTGAACTCTCCAGTTGGTTCTAGCATACACCCCATACAGGTTTTACCATGATGGCTTCGTCCTACGTCAGTACTGGGCAATGTAGAACTCCTCCTTTCACCCTTTCTGTCCAGTGCTGAATTTTTTATGGACATTATAGATTTTTGCACCAAGTTGACAAATTCCTCAAAAAACCCAACTGGAACTTTGATAAGAATCTGCATTATTTTCCTCCTCTTGCTGCCATAACAAATGACAACAAACTCAGTAGCTGAAAACAACACAAATGTATTATATCACAGTTCTGTGGCTTAGAAATCAGACATGGTCTTACTTGGCCGGAGTCAAAGTGTCAGGAAGGTTTCATTTTCTTCTGGAGAGTTCAGGGGAGATTCTTATTTCCTTGCCTTTTCGAGCTTTCCCAGGACAGCCACATTCCTTAGCTGTTGGCCTCCTTCCTCCCTCCTCAGAGCCAGCAGCATACCATCTGTCAGACCCTGCTTCACCTGTCACCTTTCCTTCTGACTACAGCTGTGAAAGGTCCCTCACTTTTAAGGATTCATGTTAATTACATCAGAATAATCCAAGGTAATCCCCCATCTCAAGGCTAATAACCTTAATCACATCTGCAAATCCTTTTGCCTTGTAAGGTGACATATTGGCAGATTCTGGGGATTAAGAGGCAGACATCTTTGGGGAGTCATTGTTCTACCTACCACAGAACTGCTTTGCATTTATAGGTAACTCTGGGGAAAAGTTAGGGAAGCCTACCTCTCTTTTAATAAAGATCAGTCGCTATGTTCTGTATTAGAGTTCAACATTTTCCCCCATAGAAGTGTTGCATGTTCTTGGTTAATTCCTAGATTCCTTATAATTTTTGTCACTCTTGATCTTATTTTGAATCTCATTCTCAAATTGGTTATTGGTAATGTGCAAAAGTGCTATTATTCTTGTAACTGACTCAGTATCTGGCAGGCTTATCCAAGTCTCTTATTAATTCTAATGGTTTTCTTATGGATTCTCACAAGCTTTTCTACCTTCTCCATTTCTCTAGACCAGGGGCCAGTCCACACTGATCTTAGCGTCAAACCCAGCCTGCCACCTGATTTTGTATATGCAGTTTTATTGCAACAGAGCCATACCCACTTGTTTGCATATCATCTATAGTGGCTTTCTCTCTGCAATGACAGAGTTCAGTAGTTGAGACAAAGATTGTCACTGGACTACAAAGCCTAAAATATTTACTGTTTTGCCCTTTCCAGAAAAATTTTGATACCAAGCCCTGCTGTAAGCCTCTTGTTCCTTTCCCACATGCCTTACTTACACATGTGGGAGGAGTCCGTGTCTTTTATGGAATGTTGAAAAGTAGCCAAAAACAAAAATATTGACCTCTGCCTAAAATCCATTACTCCTAATAGTACTTCCTGCGATCATACAAATTCGAGGTCATAAAGGTTAATACAGCTCTTTTTAAAACTGTGACTGCTTCCAGACTGTACCATGTAATTTTGAAGCATAGGGCAGGTGCTATAAAGCAGGGAGACTCGGAATAGTTAATTGGTAAGATGAGACCCCCAGCACTTAGTGTCGGGGAGTTCCCAGGTTGGATCCCATGGAAATGGAAAACCGATCACTTCAAACGTACTAGCTTTGCTCTGTTGTGTAGGACTGCAGGGCCCTCTGATTTAGAGCGACTAAATTTGTATCGTGGAGCTGTCCTGTCTAGGAAGAAGGATAATAATGACAAGAGAGGCACTGCTGGGAAGCGCTTGAAGCATGCTTTCTGTGCCTCCTGAAGTGATCTCAAATTGAAGGACACTCTTCCTGCACTGCTAAATGTGACATACTTGGAAGTCATAAATGAATTTTTAATAAAGAACTGTGTTAGTTGTTAAAAACAAAACAGAGACCTTAGAAGAAAGGACCTATGGGACAGGCACTTAGAAAAAATTGTTCATTCACTTTAGCTTGGCATTTAAAGTCCTCTATAATTTGCCCATACGTTAGTCGTTCCTGAATGTGGCTGTGCATCAGAACCACCCAGGGTGTTTTAAAAATTACAGATTCCTTGAGCCCTGAGTCTAAACCTACTGAATCAGGATCTCTGGAGGTATGATCCTAGAGTCTTTATTTTTAAAAAGCTTGCCAACAGATTCTTATGTGTCTAGCCCGGCACTGTCCTAAAATACCTTTTCAACTTTGCTATCTTGCTATCCATTACTGCACCTCATATATTGTTTCTTTAGAAAAAACGGATTTGTCCTTCCTTTACCTGATACCCACCCCCCCATCACCATGCATCCTCTTAAAATTCCCTCAGCCATGTTCATCTACCCAAATATTCCCAGCCTTTCCAGCCCAACTGATGGATCACAAATCTTCCACAACCGTCCAGGTAGAAGTGACCTTTCCCTTCTTAGAGTTCCAGCGACTATTTGTTATGCTATTTTTATGTAGTTATGCAAACGTTTAGCCTCTGCTCTTTGAAGGTGGATAGCTCCATGATTAAACAGCTTTGTATCTGTCATACTTCCCAGCAGTGACTTGATACAGGGTAGATATTCAAAAGATGTTTGTTCAACAAGTGATAATTAATTAAAGAACCTTGGCCATCCAGAAGACTACTCTGTTACTAAGAACAATAAAGAGGAAAAAGGCTCAAATATATATAAAAAAGCTTTGTTTCTTTCCTCTGAGATTTTTGTTTTAATGGATAATTTATTGGAAAAGACAGCTATGTTCATAAATAAATTTCTACTTGTTAACTCACTTTCTTTCTCTGTCAAGAGCTACTTGGCTGGATTTTATTTAATGAGTGATAAGTAGGGACATTGGTAGCAAGCCAGCAAGAGGGGCCAACCCTGACTATCTGGGCTAGCTTGGGACGATGTGACCTGCCAAGAGCATCCCTTATAAGTTTGCCCCAGCCACATGGGTCCTCAGACTCAGTGTCAGAGGTATACAGAGCCTGTGAAAAATTCTGTATCAAAGAAATGGGATTAATTGCAGAAATTTATAGAAGAAGAACTGGTATGCTCAAAAAAGAAACACATGATTAAAAATATCTACACACACTCTTTACGTTGCAGAGTTTGGAATACTCACAGACTGGGTGCTTTTCTTCTATTACATGGCAAGGCTGTAAAGTGTGGCAGCAGGGGGTGGTTTTGATCAGCAAAGAAACACAATACTTAATTACACTGCAGTCCTAAAGGATTGCTTATCCAGAAATGGTTGAATCAGAATAAAAGCTGTGTGGTGATGGGGCTGACATTCCCTATTGACTTTTTTCCTCTTTTTAGAAGTGTGAGGAATTTGGACCAACCACAAAGTTAGAGGGAACAGTTCCTACAAGACTGCTCTCACTTCTGACACCAGTTGTAGGTGTGAGGGGTTTCCAAACCACTCTTTGTCTTGATAATTGTCTAGAAGGACTCACAAAACTCACAGAAAGCTGTTATACTCCTGGTTATAGTTGTTTTACACAAAATGATACAGATTAAAGTCAGCCAAGGGAAGAGCTGCAGAGGACAGAGTGCGGGAGAGGTACGAACATGGCATTATTATCATGCTCTACCCAAGGAGTCCTGCACAGCATCGCCTCCTCCTGGCCATGATGTATGACAACACACACAGAGTACTGTCAATCAGGGAAGCTCTTCTGAGCCTTTTGTGTGCCGAGTTTTATTTGGGACCCATCACATACTGCCTGTGTGGTCAAATTTTACTCTCCAGCTGTCCTGGAGTTCCAGCTAATACCTTTAGCCATCAATTCCTTTGGAGGCTGGAACTGATATGGTGTGTCCAGAGCCCCATTATAATTCACAATGTTAGGCTATCTGGAGGCCAAAGCTCCCGGGAAAACAAAGACACTCCCTTCAGGAAGGAAGCTCCCTGGGCTGGGAGATCACCAACCAGTAGCCCAAGGTAAAGCCCAGATCTCTGCTTGAGTAGGTTAGTTCTTCACTACAGGAGAGGCATCAGGCTGATCCTCTTCATCTGGCCTCTCATTCCTTCTCTGCCTCATCATTTCCTGATGGAACTTGATTTCTTGGAAATAGACCTATTTTCGAAGTAACATTTGGCAATGGTTAGGAAACAATAGTCACTGTCTGGCAGGAAGAGAAAGGGTATTAACACATAAGTAGAGCTCAATATGCTTCTGGCACATACATGTTCTTTAATCTATAAAGAGTTTTAAAGGAAGATATTATTTTCCTTATTTATAGTATAAAAGAACAAAGCTTCAAAGTGACCATAAGACAGTAAAGACAGTAAAGGAGCCACGATTTGAAGCTGGGTCTTGCTGACTCTCAAGGGCGTGCTTTTTTTCATTCTGCCTGATCAGAACCGGGGCTGTTTTTTCTCTTCCTCCCCGGGAGAGGCTATTTCTCCTTCTGAGAGAGTGATGTGAGAGGGTCAGGGGCTGGGTTAGCTTGAAACTGACTATGAAAAACTCCCACTTTCCTCTCGGACTCCCCAGCCTACGTTAGATGAAGAACCAGCGCTATTGGAGCCCATGGGGAAACCCCTTTACCCGTGATTTTGTGCTTATAATTTTCATTTCCTGAAGAAAAGTGAAAAAAAAATTATTAAAACTTACTAAATGCCCATATATTTTTATGCTTTGCACAATGCACTATAAAGTAGCCACACTTGTTTCCAATTTTATAGCTGAGCAAATTGGGGCTCAAAGGAACACAGAGCAGACCTGTGGGGAAGCAGGGACTGAACCCAGAAGAGCTCTACTCCCACGCTGCGGGAGTCCTCCCTGCTCTGCGGCTCGGTGGCTGCATCCGGACAGCACGCATGTGCAGCTACTTCGTGAACTAGGGGCTGCGCAGTCACTGGGATAAAACTCTCCCACATCTCTGGAGAGGCGCAGATCAGGTTTAGTGTAGCATATTCCCAATGTTTTCTAGAAACCGGCTCTGTATGAAGTAGCAAGTATGGAGGTAAACGAAGGTCCTCATCCATGTGTTTCCACCAGGAGGTGCTCTTTTCTACAGCAATGGAGTTGGTTAGCCATGTGGCAGGAAGGGATGAAGGCAGGGCTGATCTATTTTTAGGTTCCGACAAGTCTATCGCTTAGCCTTCAAGGGGAGCAGCACCTCTGCAACCTTCATGAGTTTGTAATTAAGTTTCGGATTTAATGCCTCCTTAGAATACTGTTTTAAGTTTAGGGAAAATTAAGAGAAAACATTATTTTGAAACTCATAAGAGTTGTCCATAAAGCAATCAATCCTACCAGGTTTTAGGGCTCAGAGCCCAGAGAAGAGTCTATTGCATCAGTCTGAAAGCTGAATACCTGTGAGTCAGCCAGCTCATGTCAGCGTCATCCTATAAATCACCTATAACCCCTAGAAGAGGTAAAAGCAGCCAAACCTATATTTAGTAGATCCCAGACTTGTAATTAAATGACAAAAAGAGAAGCAGGAGACAAGGTGACTAGGGAGATTATGACTCAGCAGGACACACACTTTCTACTTTGGGACTGACACATATTATTATTTTGGGAGGAAAAATTTGATTTAAATTAATAAAAAGTCCCCAACATTGGGTTCCTTAGGGATCAAGATACACTTACTTTAGGTAAGGAACGTAAGGTCAGTGATACAAAAGATTTTGTCAGAAAACGAACTTAAAGAGAAGCTCCTTCAAGCAGTCAAAAGAGAATTTTGTAAAAAGATGTATTTTTTTGGCATGAATTTGAAAATAGTATTTACTGAATGATTTAATTATCTTGAGATGTTTTAGTGAAGTCACCATTTTGATCCCTTTGAGCATTTCCCATGAGGGTGAGAACTTTATCTTATAGATGCTTGAAATTTTAATATGTAATAACTTGTGTTACTGTTTCATATTTAATTCCATTAGGTGAGGTGTAATTTCAGTAAATATAGTTCAGCTCATAGTTTATCATATTGAGGTACAAATATGTAGCTTTTATTAACTCTGTCCATTACTAACTAAAGTCCTTTAAAGTTATGGTACAAATATGTAATAACCCTTAATCAATCTCATACTAGTAATATCTTCATAATAAATGTCACCTTGGAAACCAAGTGTGGAAAAGATGGTTTAGATTTAAACTGAGACTAGCAGGGAAAATTTTTTGCTTCATTGGGAAAACAAACATGTTTTGAGCACACTCTGGGTCATCTGAATGATTCTGTGAAGGTTCTGGGTCTCTATTTCCTTGAATATGTTTGACAACTGTGAAGGCTGTGACTGATAGCAATGCAAAATAATTTTTGTTTATACACATGTAAAAAAATTCTGTCTGGTAGTTCAACTGACTTCCCCCACTACATGGAGATAGTCAGTTTGCTTCCAATTTGTAAATTCATTTCAGCAGTCTTTTACTACATGTAAATTTGGGCTTCTTCTGCTTCTCTTTTGAACTGGTTGTAACATTTGACTGTTTTCCTAAATGTAATTTTTACCTTGTATTCACTTCGAATCTGTATGAGAATCATGATTTCCCCCTGTTTTTGAAAACTATCCTTTTCAAATTTCATTCAGATGGGACACTTGAATGTCATTCTTGAAGAAGTCAGAGTGGTCTCTTCCTGTCCTCACTGTATCTTGAGTCATGTTCATTTTTGCTTCTGTTATAATATCCTCTGGTATTGCTGCTGTTCAGTCTGTCATTTTACTACCTAAATGTTTACAGGTGTCTGTTTTGTTTTCCTACTCCACATGTCAGCTCTTTGATGGTTAATGCTTCTCTATATCCCCTGCAGTGCTTAACATAATATGTTACACATAGTATGTGATCAGCTTGATAACCACTAGTTGAACAAATAATAACGTTGAGTTTCCTATTTCATCTGCTCTCTGTACTTTCTCTGTGTTCCTTGGAAGGTTACAAGTCTTATAGCTCCATCTCACAGAGTGCAGATATCCTGGGAGTCCCCTGCTCTGAGTAGAGTATGAAAAAGGCAACTGGGTTATTTCCCAATGGCTTTTAACTTTAATTTTTATTATTATTTTTATGTTATTTTTATATGATGGCAACACTCAGTGAAAAGAAACCAAATCTGTCTTGGGTTATGAATAGATTTCAGTCTTTTTCAATGTTTGCTTTGTGAACTTAAATTATGTGGAGGAAATTTAGGTCTGAAGCATCCTTCACCCAACGTTTGAATGTCTGGAAGCCTCTATCCCAAAGATGAATGTGGAGAATGAACACTCCTGAGAAGTGAACCAGTTGTATATAGTTTCTAGAAACCTAAGTAGATGATGGTTTGTATATGTTTAACTCTTAATGGAATACTTTAATATGTATTTTCATATTTGGTCTTCAAAGTAATGGTATTAAAGACAGATGTGCTATTTCTCTATTTTATTCTTTATTTTTTAAAGATTTTATTTATTTATTTGACAGAGATGGATATCACAAGTAGGCAGAGAGGCAGGCAGAGATGGGGGAAGCAGGCTCCCTGCTGAGCAGAGAGCCCAATGTGGGGCTTGATCCCAGGACCCTGAGATCATGACCAGAGCTGAAGGCTGAGGCTTAACCCAGTGAGCCACCCAGGCACCCCTATTTCTCTATTTTAAAGCTGACTAAACCAAGCCTTTATCAAGTTAAGTGATTAGAGATTTGAAACTGGGACCCTGCCACCCTAACTCATTCTCATTCCACTAATCCAAACTATTCCCCTTCTCTTGGGAAGGTCTATCCATAGGAGCATCATTTCATGCCGTAGCCTTTCTAGTATGCTGTGGATCCATCTACATCATATTCTAAGTTTTATATAGAGTCTTTCCTGGAAAATTGTAAAGATATAAAGATGACTGTTAGCCAAAACATAGGTTTATTTTTCTTTTACACATGGATGAGGACCTAGTTTAAACTCAGATGTTGAGTGTGCCTGCATTTTGTTTTTCTCAGAAACAAGAGCTTAACTGTATGACACTTTTGTGTTGAACAACCCCACTCTGGTCACTTGCTTTCCAAGGTCTGTCATGGTCACTGCTAGCATAGTGATAGGAAATCCTGAATCTGCAGGAATGTAGAAGGTCTAAGGTTGGTCTTGGATAGTCTTTCCCAATTTTGTCACATATTAGAATCTAGAACTTTAGGATCAGAATCACTAGGAATGGGGTCGGGGAAATATTTTTTATAAGCTGCCCAGGTGACTTCACTGCCCACTTTTTGGAAAATGCTGCTCTAGGGAATTGAATTCAGGACAGGTGGAAGGGCCTGGGAACCAAATCGCACAGAAGCCAGAGAACTGGAAGAGGTGGGTGGGAGGAGGCACAGTTGTCCCAGAAGGCACCACTCTGATTCTGATATCTTTGACTCTATCCTTGTATCTCCTCTGAAGTAACTGGGACCAGGAGTAAAAGCAACCCCAGGCCATTCTCCAGAACTCCCTAGAAGCATTTATGCTTGTATGGATCTGCAGAGACTTATGAATCACTGGTATGGCACCACGTTCACAGAACCCTAAAATTAAGTATTGTGGGGGCCTGTAAGATTTTTTAAGCTAAAATATTAATTATGAAAATAATAACTATAAATTCTTCCTTAAAATATTTAATGAAACATTGACTAAAATGGAACTGAAACTAACATGTTCTACTGGGAGACATTAAAGAAGACAAATTATTGGAGAGCGTACCTTATCTCAGAAAGAAAGTGGAATGCCCAAAATCCTTCAGTGGGTTCTGACACAGTGAAATCCTCCACCACCTATCCAAAGGGGCTTCCTGGTGGGACCTCTGACCCCTCTCTAATCTTGTCCTCTTCATCTCCCTTCCTTGACACTCTCTGGCTCCTTGCCTCCTGCCTCTTCCGTTTGATAAACACGTGGCTTCCTTGCTTGCGTCCTTCAGGTCTGGATCAATACTAACTTCAGAAACCTTCCTAATCATCTTAAATACAATATCACCCCTATCATCTCTACTTTGCTTTATTTTTTTCTTCAGAGCTTGCATCCTTCAGGTCTGGAACAATACTAATTTCAGAAACCTTCCTAATCATCTTAAATACAGTATCACCCCTATCATCTCTACTTTGCTTTATTTTTTCTTCAGAGCTTTTAACCTCTAGCACTGTCCACACTGTGACTTTCTGTTATGTATCTGTTTGTTTACTGGTTTTGACTCCTTCATGCGAATGTGCCCTAGGGAAGGCTCTTTGATTTTTCCTTTGCTGTGCCCATTGTAGCAGCCCAATTCCTATTCATTACATGAATGGATGAATGGGTTCTCCTTAACCTACTCTACAAATCCAATGAGATCCCAGTAAAAAACCCAAGGGATTTTAAAATCTTGATCAATGATTAAAAATTCATACATATTAAAATTTAGAATATCCATACTTTTTGAAATAGCAATTCTACTCACACGCAATTATTCTAAAAAATAATTGAATGAATATTCAGAGATATCTATATAAGGATGATCATCACAGAATTATTCATAAAGCAGAAAACAGACAATAGTTTTAAGTCCATTGATTAAAGCTAGTTTGTATAATTTGTGGTTCATCAAATTAAAGGATAATCTCAACAGAGAAATTGCAACAAGTGGAAGATGTTATCAAATAGAATATGTAATAGACTATTTAAAATATATGCTATGTGTATTTTATACATGTATACACATATCATGCCTGTAAGAATACATATGAGGATATTAACAGTGTTTATCATTGCTGGGAAGACAATCTTCATGTATTTTAAAACTTTTTCTTTCCTATGATAGCAATTAATTATTTTTAAAATAAAAATATTTTATTTAGAAAAAGAAAAAAATATCAAGTCTAATTCCTTTATTGTACAGATGAAGAAATTAGTCTCAAGATCCACATTGTGTGTGTGTGTGTGTGTGTGTGTGTGTGTGTGTGTGTATGGAAGATGGGGATAAAGAAGTTCGTTCAATATAATTCATCTGGAAAAAAGGAGCATTTTTGTTTAACTGAAAAGCTGGGAGATGTTTTATTTTTCCTGAACCAAATAGCTGTTTTTGATGAACCTCAAGCTTCAATGTCACTTTGCCTTGTGGCAAGACCCTTGATTCAGATGTAGATAGACTCTGCTAATAAAATGTTATCTATCTCAGAATCCTAATGCAGCAAGATGAACTCAAACAGACTCTCTTTAGATAGATCCCGGTGAATCTTCTTGTTCATTTCAACTGCAATCATACCTATATTAAAATATTAATGTTAGGATTAAGCTATCCAAGAACAAAGTCAGATGGGAAGAAGAAGAAAGGAAATACATCCAGATGACTGTTCCATCATCAGGCATCAATCAGGTTGTAGTGTTGGGGTGTGAGCTCTTAAGAGATAGCTATTGGCATGGTTCATGGAAAAAATATTTCTCAAAGATAACAACATTGGTAGTGACCTAGATTTATTTGCTGCCAAAAAGATAGTTATTTGTTGTTAAATGTAAGTTGCCTTTGCTCAACATACTTGTTTGAATTTCATTCCTGATTAATTTAAAAGTGAATCATATACATATTAGGTTAGAAGACTTTGAATAGGACCCCTGAGTGGCTCTGTCCATTGAGCATCTGACTCTTGGTTTTAGCTCAGGTCACGATCTCAAGGTCTGGCGATTAAGCCCGGTGTTGGGCTCTGTGCTCAGTGGGGAGGCTGCTGGAGATTCTCTCCCTCTGTCTCCTTCGGTCTTCCCCCGACTCTCGCACTCTCTTCCTAAAATAAACAAGTAAATCTTAAAAAGAAAGAATTTGAACAGTTAGGTTTTTGAGAAGTCAGATTTTTGAGAAGCTTAAGCTGGGAAACTATCATGTGAGATTGTAGGGTCAGTTTAAGAGAAACAGCTAGGCTACAGCTAAAGAAGGGTGCCCCCTCTGTGTGGAGAAATTGGGGTAAAAGGTGGTAAGGACACAATGTGAGCTGAGAGGAAAGGGGGCTTTCTTCATGTCTCCATGCTGAGGTCTTGGGAAGGATCTGTCTCAACAAAGACAGAACACAGATTCCATGAAGCCTAAGCCAGAATCCTTGTCACTGGTACTTGGAGCTGGCTTCTGTGGGAATCTGGGATTCCCTCCTCCGTCCCTGCCTGCTTTTCCAGTTTTGCTCCCTCTTCCCCACATGGACTGTATATTCTTGTGTCTTCACAGCTTGACTCTGTTTTATTCTCAGCACAGTTTTAGAACTTCCGTTCGCTTGCTTTATGCTAATTATTTACATTTATTTTCCACTTCTACTTCAGTTAACCTCATCTGTTCTTTACTTTTTTTTTTTTTATTTTTTTTTTAGGCTTCTTTGCTCTTTCTTTTACATTTATTCTCTTTAAATTCTTGTTTTCAACACATTTGGAAAAAAATGCTTCTATTTTAGCCCCATAGAAAAATGTACCACTTCCTAAGCTGTGTGTGATTCGATTCTTAAAACTACTCTTTAGTATTATTTTTTTCATTGTTGGCGTTAACCTTTTCTCTTCATTTCATTTTCTTTTCCCTTGTCCTTAAAATTTACCTTTACCCTTTTAGCCAGCTGCCCTCCCTTTGTCACTCTACCTTAATTTTTTCTATTTTTGCCCCTCTCCTGTCTGTCTCTCTGTCTCTCTCTCTCTCCATAAATAATTATAAAATGACCTAGAAGTCATTTAGTCAGAGAAGCGATGATAACTAGACATTCCTCACCACAGACAGAAACTGTGGGAGCCACGTGTTCCCTCTTCCTGCTGATGGAGTTCTTGGTCCACTTAGGGATGGCTCTTTAAAAACCTCGCCTGGATTCCCCAATTTCCCCACTGCCTATATTCTGTTTGTGTGCTGGAAACAGAAACACAAAACAGCTAGTGTTTCTGTTTTCCCAGAGTCATGTTTCTTCTAAATTCTTATCCCTCCTGATCTTTACCCAAACAATGTCTATTTAAAATCTTTTGTCTGTTGTATATGGTATGTATACTATATGCTATGTATATGTATATTGAATTTGAGATGAATGACCAAGAAGAAAATCCTAGGTGGCAGCATTGATAGCCACACCAGAGATGCGACACTGTAGGCAAAATCCCTGTCTGGAAAGGCGGGTCCTTCATAATGAGCAGAGTGGTTTTGACGTGTATACAGGTACATAGGGAGAAGGAACACAGGCCTGCTTGCAATGCTCTCATCTCCTTGTTGATCCCACTTCTCCTCTAGTGGACCATCAGGGGATCTGACTTTTCAGCATCTCCTAGAGCTCTTCCTAAATTTGCCACTCTCATTATAGTGTTTGGAGAGAGTTTGTTCAGAGTAATTGTTTTTAAGGGACAATTATAGGCTTACTTGATGACACTCTTCATCTGTTAGGACTTGCCTGGAGTGTCCTAACCTAAGGAGGAGAAAAGCTCATTTTCTTAGATGGGAACTTTGTTTCCAGACAAGTTTCCACAAGGAGGAGGCTTCTCTCCCATGCTGGGCTTCTTTCGTCTCCAAGGACATGTGAGTCTAGGGCTGGGCAGAGTCCTTGAAGCTCCAGGATCAACATTCAGGTTGTTAATGGAAATACCTGAATTACACACACCTCCTTCCCCAATATCCTGTGTTCCTTGAGAAAGTTCTCTCACCATTAAGTGAATTTCCTATTTTTCCTAACCTGTTGAGCAATAGCTTACATATAGATAGTGATTCAAGAAAGGCATTTTCTACATTGAAATAGCTGAGTAACTTTGCTTGTCATTTTTTCATATATGTATGGCATATAATATCAATGTAATTGTCACCTTCCTTCAAATAAAGGCAATAATGCTTTCTATCTTTTGCACTCCCATAGTATCCATTTCATTAAGCTAGACACAGTGGACAGGTAGAATGTTAATGACTTCCTTTCTTTGGGGCTCCATGTTTTTGGATATTTTATATATTATACAAGCAGGAGAATGGCATTATTTGAGCAACGTCTTACATGGTGTATCAATTACCATTCCCTCAGTAATAAACAACCACAAACCCTCAGGGACATGGCCTAACAAACATTTCTCCTGTATCTGCAGGGTTCATCCCATCCAGGCTGGGTTTGCCTCAAGGGCTCTTGCTGATTTTGGCTGGGCAAACGTAGACATTGGAGGTTTGCTGGGGCTGGGTGATCTAAGCAGGACCCAATTCAGCTTCACGTGTCTGTGATCATTACATGTGTGTAATTCTTAACTGTCCACACAGAATGCAGGCTCCTTGAAGAAATGGGGAAAATTATAACTTCGAGGATTGGAGTTGTGAGTCCTGGTGTTGACTCTGTCATTAACGAGTTAGGGAAGTTGTTTTAGTCTGTGTCTATGCATTGCTGTCCTTAAACTGTGGGGGCTAGAGCAGAGGGTATCTTCTAGAAGGCGCTCCACTCTGTATCTTAAGTTTCTTTTCAGTTTACTATAGCATCTCATTTGGCATACTGTCAGGTACTGGGTACATTTTTAACATATGTTTTTTATTGATTGATAAATAGTTATTTTACAAGCACAATGAGATATGTGAGTACCCCCCATCCAAAATAAGACCCTAACCATAACTGTATGAAAATATAGAATTGGGGGTGCCTGGGTGGTTCAATGGGTTAAGTCTATGCCTTTGGCTCGGGTCATGATCTCAGGGTTCTGCGATCAAGCCCTGCATTGGGCTCTCTGCTCAGCAGGGAGCCTGCCCCTTCCCCCCTCTCTCTTTGCCTGCCTCTCTGCCTACTTGTGATTTCTATCTGTCAAATAAACACATAAAATCTTAAAAAAAGAAGAAAATGTAGAATTGAACCAAGTGTAGTAAAGAAAGTTACTCAAAGGGGAAAGTTGAGCTGACCCTGAAATGTTATAGTTAGTTCAATGATCTTTTATCAGTGATCAACACCTAAAATCATGATAATCTTAAGTCATTCTTCTTAAGACCAAATTGTTATCCTCTAAATTCTCAAGTGTTAGAACATTTTCAATGGATTAATTATCATAAGTTGGTGGAAAATGGATATTCCAGATCAAAATAGAGGTCAGATCAAACCCAACCTTGGTGGAGGGCACTACAAAGCCATGGAGAAAAGAGAGTGGATGTTGGGACAATGTAGATGGGAATGCTGCCCCAATTTTCAAAAATAAAAAAAAAAAAAAAGAAGAAGATTCTCTTGATAGTTATAGCTTTGGCAATTTGTAAGGCCACTTGTAAGGATGACAACGATTTTTCATTTTGTTTTTTGATTCAATAAAGCTACCCATCAAGGTAGAGAACATTTACACTCTTCTGCCTGTCTGCTATTGAGAGTGTAGATCTTTCTCCCAACCATACACTTCACAAGCTAAATAGTATTATTCATGTCAAGTAAGATTGGTGGGACTGGTTTCAGCATGGAGGGTCTCAACCCAGACTGTGCTTGCTTGGAATTTCTCCTTACTCTTTTAGCAGGCTGCACACTATTTTTGATTATTTAGGTCCCTGTGATGTGTGCGGCACATGGGAGGTGACTTCTTATCTAAGTGCAGAAGCTGCCTGATAAACAGCAGGGATGAATAATTTATAAGGAAGCGGTATGGAAAGTGGCATTTCACACTTCTTTCCATGTAAAATGTCGCATGAATTCCAAACAAACTAAATGGTTTGGTAGGAAACCGAAATCTAAAATTGCTAGCGAGAGAAAGGAAAGAGAGAGAGCTCTATAATGTGGTAATTATGGGATTACTTGAGAAAGATTCCGATTCAAATTTTGCTCTATATTGATTAATTGTGAAAACAAATTACAGCTTCTCAAATCGATATTAAGAAATGATTATTATATACATGGAAAGAGCATCAATAAGGCAAATAGGCTTGGATTTTCTTCCACTTGATTTCAGTCAATTTACAGTAAATGAATCCTGAAAAACTGCATTTTTCATTTTCTAATTGTGCAGGAAGCCCTCTGTTGAAATAGAACCCCAAAATGGGGTTTGATATATTATTATGCATCATATTTCATAGTTAACATTAGTCCTCTTAATCAGAAAATCTAATCAAATTGGGTCTCTGAATTCAAGTCACCAAGCCGTTACTAACTCTTCATTACTGAAGATGGTTAGCAAGATTAAGCTGAAACCATAGAAGATTAAACTCTTAAAAGTAAGATTGCATTTTTATTCCATTTGATAATTAATATCTAGTAAGTTGTTATTTTTGGAGAGTTAAAAATTTAGAGTTATCTTCTTAAATTCTTGAATTATCACTCAATCTGGCTTGTCATAATATATCATTTTTTGAAGAATGAGAGTCCTCAAAGAATTCTGTTAAATATCCCGATATACGAAATATTATAAGAACACTGGGGGACAGAAAAAGACTAAATTGTTGCTTTTACCTTTAATAATGCATCACTCAGTCTGGATGAGAGGAGGGCAAGAATGAACACCTTCGAGAATTAGAGACAATGGAATGAGTTTCGCTGATGCGGTAGATTCAGAGAGAAGAGATTAGGCTGGCCTGGAACAGTCATGGAAGGCTTCATAACTGATCAGAAAGTTTGTTGTTTATTTCTCAACCCTCCACTCCCTTCTGGCTAAGAAACTTTCCTGCCCCCATCTCCTCATTCACCCTTCCAGCAGCCTGAACTGGTGGTACCTTTCTAGATGATAACCTTGCATTTGGCCAGACACTCCTAATGCATCCCCAATGCTCCTGCTTTGTCGGTCTTCCTAACAGCTCCTTGTTGTGCAAAAAGCACCACCTAGACTGGCCCCTGAGCCAAATGCATGAAGTCCTTCTTGAAAGGTTCCTAATCTTCCCATGTTCACAGAACCAGCAATTGGGAGAGCCAGGACTCACAACTATGTGTTTTGCCTCCAGAGCTCATGTGCTTATTCAAAATATGAGATTGTAATCAATCTAATTTGCCTCTCTCCCATGAGACTGTAAGTTCTTCAAGAATAACAACAGCACTGTGTCTTATTTATTTCTGTACTGCTGGCACCATGCCCTCATCAGATACTCAACAGCAATCTGATAATTTCAGAAATCTTGTGTGTTGAAGGTGAAGGACCCAATCAGAAAAGCAGAGCTTATACCAGGTGCATCAAGAGAGGAAACTTAACAAGAAGAATTAGCTGAAAAAGTCTTGGAAAGACTAAATATATAAAAAAGGGAGTTAGTGTTTATTGGGTGCACCATCAAAATGGTGCTAAAATGTTCTAAGATGAAGAAAGTTCTGGAGATGGATGGTGGTGATGTTTGTACAACATCATGCATGTACTTAAAAACATTCAACTCTACACTTAAAAATAGTTAAGATAGTAAATCTTATGCTGTGTGTATTTTAACACACACACACACACACACACACACACACACACACACAGGAGAAAAAAGGGACAAGAACTCAACCCAGTGGTGCATGGGTGGCTCATTCAGTTGGGCATCTGCCTTTGGCTCAGGTCATGATCTCAGGGTCCTGGCATCGAGCCCCATGTTGGGTTCCTTGCTCATTGGGAAGCCTGCTTCTCCCTCTCTCTCTCTGCTCTTCCTCCTGCTTGTGTGCTCTCTCTCTGTCAAATAAATAAATAAAATCCTAAAAAGAAAGAAAGAAAGTAAGGGAGGAAGAAAGAAAGAAAGAAAGAAAGAAAGAGCGAGCTCAACCCAAATGTTGGCATCAACAAGGAGTGGACCAGCTGTAGGGCTAGAGGGACAAAGAAGGAAGATAGTGTTGCCAGGGAGGAGGGAACAGGCTCTCTGTGGTGAGCAAGGACTCCCGGGGGGGAAGCCAGTTGTCAGTGCAGCCTGAGAAATATCAGTTGCAGAAGTCAGGAGTGGGGGAGGTCAGGGAATGGAGTTTTCAGAGCCAACAGGGATATACCTGGCACAGGGCAAGATTCTTCAGAGGGCATGTAGTGGGGTGTAAGCATGGTGGAAACAAACAGGGCATGAAGAGGGCAAAATGAAGAAGCTGTCTGGATTGGGAGAGACATGGAAACGTGTGTATTTGGGAGTACAGAGACAAATGTCTCAGTAAATCAGGGAGGGCAATTTGAGGGGATATCTTTAAACTGAGGTGAAAGAGTTTTTACATCACATCACTAAATGTTTGGAAGCAGAAAGCATTCAGTGCACTCTAGTAACACAGACAAATATCATGGGTCCATTACACTTTAGAAGTCACTTGGGACAACTTCTAAGCATCGACTCAAATCCTATGAATCAAATAATAGAACATTGTGATATCATCTCTCACAACCTCATTCTTCTAACGAGGCATTTGTTGCTCCACATAACCACCTTATGAGGGAGGGGTATTTATTATCCATGAGGAAACGGAGGTTTAGAAAGGTCAAGTAATTCCCAAGGTCACTCACGTGGAAGGTGACAGGCTGGGAGCTGAATGAGGCTGGTAGATGCCAGATCCCATGCGCCGGCCTGGGATCTGGTGCTCCGCTCTGTTTCAGCACACTCAGCCCTCCGGTGGCTATATTTGGAGATCTCTGAAGACAGATGGCACAGTCGTCAGTAGCGTGGTCCAATGATTAGTCACTCCACAATCAATACGTGATTTTTAATTTTAATTTCTGAATGACTTTTTCTCCCTGTGCTTTATATCTTTGTCCAAGTAGGGAACATCTGCTCTGGGACTGGTATTTATCTAAATTCAATCTCTTCTTTCCACACAAAACCACTTCCTAAGTAAGCACTGACATATGAAAGAGAAAATGGTTTTAGTTCACAAGGAGTGATCTCTGCCCTCAGGAAACTTGAATATGTCCAAAAAAGCTAAAATTCCCATGGGAAACTGGCATCAATTTCACCTCCCTTGCCATTTCTTTACAGGTTTTGTTTTCATCAAGAGATTTTTCTAGTTTCTAATGCATGATTGCTAGGGCTCTTGTGCTTCTTTTCCCCCTCTGCCATGTTGTTGTGGTTTGGAAAACCTTGATGAGTTATTTGATTCTTCAAATTAAGCATGGTATGTCCCCCCCCTCCTTTCCTGGCCTTGGATACCTCTAGAACCCTATCAGGCACTAAATGTGGTCGATGCTTGGATGGGTCTCCACCAAAGACCCAAGAGGATTCTCTCTGCGTCATGGAATTCACTGAGCTTGAAGGCTGTTGTGACGCCACAAGCAAGACTCATTCTCTTTATGTAAATAATTTAAGAAATGAGTAAGTGTTCAGAACCTATTTTTATGAGGACTGTACTTGGGGTGATTTTGAGTTGGCCATAGGGAAAAGGTAAACAGTCACGGCTCTCAACTATCCCTTCTGAACAAATCTTTAGGACAGAGGACATGTCTTGAAGCACCGTTGCTATATTATTGCACATCCAGTCGGTAATTAATTATAATGTTTTAAATGGCTGTGGAGGGCAGCCTGGGGCACCAGTGCTTTTGGAAACAGATTTTGCATATCTACTGAATGGTATAATAGCTAGTTTCAGAAAATATTAGTCTTTGAGGAATCATTCTAGCCATACTTTACTCTTTGTAATTATGTCTGAAGCTTCTGCAGTGATAAGGTTTCTTTTAATTTGTAAGTATCTAGAGATCATGAACCAGGTTATGTCACTTATTATGAGAAATTCTCAACTTCACCACATGAATAGGCCCGATGTGCTCATTAATTTCTTAGCTTCTCTGGTTAGCAGCCGTAAACTTTGTCCTTAACCCTATAAACATGTACGTGGTGTCTAGGGGCAAGGAAAATCACTCCTCTATAGATACCTCACTAATATCTGCTTTGGGCCAGACAGTTTTAGATGATGGGTGTGGGAGAGAGGCTTAAAGATACAGCCCACCTTGACCTTGATTGGGCAACTGCCTGGTCCAGGCCCAGGGAGATTCCTGGGCCTTCTTGTGTCAACTCTCTAGAGGTGCTGGGCAAACCAGGAGAAGCTGATCACTCCACTTGCCCTCAAAGAAGTTATAGTCGAATTGACGAGAGAAGGGCCCATGAAAGGTGAGAAATAAAAATAAAGTACTCTTAGCTGCAAGAAGGGAACAATGATTTCCGGCTGAAAGGATTTGGGGCCAATGGAGTGCAGATCCCTTGATATGCCTGGGACTGGGGGAGAAAACTAGATGAGTGGCCTTTTGGTAACGATGGCCAAAATGATTTAAAACAAAGGGAGCCAATGTTGTTTGTGGTTCCTCAAAACCAGGGAGGAGAGCCCATCACTTGAGAGAAATTGCAAAGCATCTTTTTTGGGTAAAGAGCCACTGGGGCCCGACTTGGGGGGACACTGAAGGCTGGATCCATGTGCCTTTCTGAGAAGATGGGGCAAACCTGGTAATTAAGAAGAGTACATCCTGCAGAACTCCATGGATATTCCTTAATTTGGAGCCGGGAGGGTAGACTGGAGGCCCTACCCATGGAGTCCCTTCTGCTACTGGGAATTAAGGAGTCATCCCAGGCAGCTCCTGTGAGAGTCCCGGGCTCTCAACCACGGGGGCTCCACCAATAGAGTAAGGAGTGGGGCAAGGCTCTCCTCCAGGCAGTGGGCCTCCCCCTGATAAAGCAAAAATTGTCTGCATGAGCCACTTCCTAAGGAGAAGCCTGGATCTGTGGGCCCTTCTTGGAGATGAGGGTGAACACAGAGTCAGACACAGATGGCTGACCCCTGGACACACCGACAGAGATCTCACAGAGCTGGCCTTGCTTGCCTATGGTTCTGATTTCTCCTTGTTTCTTTTAGGCTGATGGTTTAACTCAACCTGGAAAACAAATTTAACTACAAACAAACAAAATCTCTTGAGCTTAAGAATTTGAGAGGAGATTACTAACAGCAAGCAGATGGACAGTGAGGAGACACAGAGAGAACCCTTCCCCCTCTTTTTACTTGCAAACAGGAGGCTAGGAGAGATGCTCCTTTCTCAAGGATGCATGAACAGAAAACAGCCAACAGGAGGCCTGTGGAAAGATTTTACAGCTCTGAATAAGGAGAGGGACAAGGGACTCAATATCCAGGAAAAGAGCTAGTTTTGAAGATTTACTATGGGAAATAAATTATATTTGGGCAATACCTGCTTTATGATCTCAGTAAAATACAAGACAAAAGGGGTGTTTTTATATGAAGTGAAAAGATGACACGGAAACACACAAGCTGAAGTAAAACACAAGCTAACTGAAAGTCTAAGGAAAGAAAAGGAAAATAATTTGAGGAAATCAAAGATGCGAGAGTGGAATTTAAAACTGTATTGGAACTCGTAAAGTATCCCTACATGAATGTGGGTTTGATTACATGGCATATTAAAATCTTCTTTATGTTATAAAATACAGTAAATTAGAGCAAAAACATATAAAGCACGTTTTTAATCAACCTATGGAGAACTCCTAAAATCCATAAGAAAATCATGAACACTCTATTAGAAAAAAATTTAAAGGACATCTAAAGTTGATTTATAAATAATAGTGGCCAGAAATTAGGGGTGGGGGCACCTGGCTGGCTCAGTCCATAGAGCATGTGACTCTTGATCTCAGGGTCATGAGTTTGAGCCCCATGTTGGGGGTAGAAAAAAACAAAAACAAAAATAAAAACAAAAATTAAACCCCAAAACCACAAAATAAAATTAGAGGAGAAAGATTTTCACGTGGTTCTAATAAAATATGATTTTAAAATAACCTTTTTCATTTATGAAGCTGGTGAATATTGAAAATACTAAGAATTGTTGAGGACATGGAGGGAGCTACCACACACTGTTGATGGAATTGTAAATTTGTATGTTCCTAGAAGGGAGTTTAGAAAGATGTGCTGGTTGCCAATATTTTTAGAAATATTTCTATGATTTGGTCCAGAAATCCTTTTTAAGTTGTTTTTTTTTTAAATAAATAATTGAAAATATTTATTTAAAATAAATAATCTTACTATCATTTATAATGGTGGAAACTGGGAATACTCTGTGTACCTTTATGCTATTATTTAAAGAATTTATGGTATGTACTTATCATAGAATATTATGCAGCCATGAAATATATATTTTCAAAGACTCTTAATACCTAAATTAATGTGCTGTGAATTAAACTCATCTTGTATATTTTCACAAATTTTTGTAAGCTATTTTATTTATGTATTATAAAATTATGTTATTTTTATGAAAACCAAGGAGTTTGCCCCATGAATGGCAATTCAGGAACACAATTATTTGCAGCAAAAAACAGCTTACTTAAGACAATGAATTTTTTTGGTTTTTTTTTTTTTTTTTTGTTTTTTTTTTTTTCGTTTTTCAGAAATACCACTTACAATTCTGGAGGAAAAAACATCTTAACTTAAAACTCACAGTTTCAAGGGGCACCTGAGTGGCCCAGTCGGTTAAGCATCTGACTCTTAATTTTGGTTCTGGTCATGACCTCAGTGTCATGAGATCGAACCCTGCATTGGGCTCCGTACTCAGCACAGTTTGTTTGAGATCCTTTCTACTTCTCCCTCCCCTCTGCTTGCCCTCTCTTTCTCTCGTTCTCTAAAAAAATAAAAAAATAAATAAAATCTTTAAAAAACCCCCGAAACTCCACAGTTTCAGGTCAATACTCAGGCACAAACTGTATTTATTTTATATCATATCAGATTTGTTCGTTTATAGGAGGATCTGCAAGAGCTTTTAAAAGGTAAAGAGGACATATACATATGATGAATTACGTCACATAGTCAGAAGAGGGAGCTTGTAGATTGCAAAAACAAAAGGGCAACACTCCAAGCACTCTATTATCAGAAGTATAATATTATTTTGAGTCCAAATATTGAATACTAATGAAAAAGTATGTATCCACAGAAATAGCTTTAAAAAATCGGTTTTGTTTTATTTCATGATTAAGTGAAACATTAAACTCAACTTCATTCATTTTTTTTTTTTTTCCTTCAACTTCATTCTTAATCAAGAGAATTTCATTTCACCCTAATGTCTGTCCTTCTGCTGGGCACCGTTGACCTTTGTAATTGTTGCTGTCAAACAAAAAGCCTAGCGATTGAGGTGTATTCCTGTCTGCTTTACCTCTTTCTCTCTTGCATGTAGTGTGGTTGGTATAGGAGCCAAGGGACAAGATGGCAGACAGCAGAAGTCATGAACACTAACCTCTGAATAATTCAAGATTTATTACCTGCTACTTAGTGAAGACACATGGGCAGAGTTCTCCTTCAAAACAGTTCATTAAATATAAAAACTGGAAGTAAATCAATCTAACTGAAGGCTTTTTTCTATATCAACATTCAGAGTTTAAAGCTAGTGTTCCTGTTTCCAGTATGTGTGTGAACTCTTTATAAATTCAGCCATGCTTGGAGGTTCTGCAGTAAACTATAGCACACTGAGAACCAGAAGTGAGTTCTATTATCATAACAACCATGTTAATGGGAAGTATAACCTACAGGATGCAACAGCAATGAGGATAATTCTTTTTAAATTAGTGTTGACTGACCTCCAGTTCAGCGTTCAATTCTTGGTTCTACATCTTGGGAGAGAAGTAGAAAATTTGAAGTGAGTTCATTGCACACATCGCAAGTGGCATTCAAATTTGGGAAAAATACGACAACCGCAAGAACTAGCATTATTGTTTTCTTAGGTTAGTTATCTTAAAGGGAGAATTTGAAATGGTTACTCAACACTTTTCGAAAATATGAAGGTTGATCATACCCAGAAGGCGAGACCAGATGTTTTCATCCGACCAGTGAAAAAAGATAGTAAATTGTGAGTTTCAATGAACACTACAAAAACAATGAAACTGGGTAAGGGGGAATTTAAGCATCTCCTGCTCTTCAGTGTGTGGATAGTTGCACCAAACCTGGAACTGAACAACCTTAAATGTGTCCTTTTATTTGCGTATGACTGGCTTAGATTAGCCAGAGCCTTATTTTCCCTGAATTTATGTGTGCCACTAATTTAATTTACAACATTATTCGTTAGGCTATCAGCACTAAGTCCAGTGACAAGGACAGTTGAAGTTTCCTGCACCATAAGGAAGGAGGAGAGGACTGGAGAGAGAAGGAATCTCAGACATCCAATGCATGAAGGGAGAGTGGGTGTTAGGGCAGAGAGGAAACGGAAGGCTGTTATTCAAATTGCTGAGAAGAAAAGATATTCTGTCTCTAGTTCACTCTTTACCTTCTTCTTATCACTAAGCGCTCCTGTACTTTTTCTGTTTTAAGAGATGAAAACTTCCTAAGAAGTAGAGCAAGGAATTCTTCTATTTTAAATACAGTATATCTGGGGACATTGTTTTTGCTTTTTTGTTTGTCTATTTTCATGGATATGTGTTCCATGAATACAGCCACATTTCACGTATGCCTGTGTGGTCTCCAAATCTGTGACAATAAACATTTGTTTAAAAGCACCATTTATTTATTTACTTTTTAAAGATTTTATTTATTTAAGAGAGAGAGAGATAGCAAGAAAGAGCATAAGCAGGGAAGAGAACGAGAAGCAGGTTTCCTGTGAGCAGGGAGCCCAATGCGGGGCTCGATCCTGGGGCCCTGAGATCATGACCTGAGCCTGAGGCAGACGCCCAATTGACTAAGTCACTCAGCCTCCCCTAAAAGCACCATTTATGAAGCCCTGACCTCATGCCAAACTTCAGGTGAGGGGTGGTGGATTCAAAGATGCATGAGACACAGCCTTAGAGGCATGCAGGCTGGTTGGTGGAGGAGCCAGACATGTTCACACATTTAAACACTGACGACAACAGGCCCAGGGTTCAAGAGTGAGTCGCAGGGAATCCTGGAGACGGGGCCAGGCACCAGGAGAGAAGAGAGGCCTGAGGTGACAGAGTTGAGCCTAAGCCTCAAAATCATCTCTCTTGGGAAAACACAAGTCTTTGCCGAGCTCATTACCTGAAGTCATGTGATTTACTTTTCCTTTTTCTGGCCGCAGGATTTCAAAGAGGGTTCAACTCGGAACGGGAAGAACTCTGCACCCAGAGTCAGAGGTGGCCATCTTTGGTTTTGTGAGATCCTGGGATCCTCCTCCGGGATTGCAGTTGATTGATTTCGTGGTCTCGTCCTTTCAAGTCATTAGCGGCCCTCTCCTGACGACTTTCCTGATATGTTCTACACGACAAAGTCTGCCAAATAGCATAAAAACGTTTGTTCTGCGCTCCCTTGTTGGGATGCATGCAGCAGGACACAAGTAAGTTCAAAGTTGTGCAGAGTTCCAGGACATTCCACGTCGTGCTGGGTGTTGACGGAAGAGAATGCTTAGCTACAGTTTGGGACCCTGAATTCATCACTGTGTCTACCTATGATGCAACCCTGCTTTGACACAGAACATAAAGCTTTAAAGGAAGGCTTAATATCTAATTATTCTTATAATATAGCTCACTTGCTAACTTGAACTTTTAGTTTTTAGGGGTTTTTTCTTAAACCTTTTTTTTTTTTTTGACAGGGGAGGTGGTTATGATAGGATTCTCTGCCCTTATGAATATAAAATAATGAGCTTACTCTTCAATACCCACAAAGCTACTCAAGCGTGGTATTTATTTCACTTAATTAAATACACAGAATAAAGTGGAGCTCTTCTGTCTATGAACCTGTCTTAAAAGTGTCAACGGATGTCACAGGAGGGCAAGGGATCTGTGCACCAGGACTTCGGGACTGACCCTCCAGGCATTGCTCTTCCTCTGGGACCTTCCGAGAATGACTCGAAGCAGTTGGAACAAGGACTGTAGACTCAGTCCTCCCTCATCAGCAGTCATTAGTGGAAGGTCAGTTTCACTGACCTTCACCCACATCCTTAAGCAAGTGAGAGCAAATAACTGAAATGACTCATCCAGTCTTAGAATAAATTGATTTTCTCCTTTTATCAGAAATCAAAAATAAATGTTCTTTTCTTACCTGCAAGTGATCTCCTCTGTATTTATAGTGTGTGCATTTTTCCAGGGATTTGCTGCAGTTTCACATCTGTGCTTGAGAGATCTGTGCACATATGTGCCCGCCGGTGGCTGCCTGTTTTATCCATCAACCAGTTCCCACTTGGCTCAGCTCCAGAGCTTTTTGGGTGGGACAGTGATGACGTCCCACGGAAGGCTGCTGGTGAGAGTGCCGTGACTGTTTTATTTGAAATACAGTGCATTTGAGTCTCTGCTCATTTTACATGGGGGAGCAGGGGGCTGGCTTTCGAAGTTCTTTCCAGGAGTGCTCTGCAAACATGTCCCACAAACCATCCAAATGGCAAGAGTGCTCCTTTGATCAGCAGGGGCATAAAGCTGGACATCCTCGAAGATGCTCTCTGCTGTTGCAAAGCGCTGGTCGTCTCCAGTCTAATTTGAGTCTGACAGTGGGTTTATAGTCAGTGACCCCTTTTGGTAGTTGCCTCAGTGGAGAAGAAGGGTTGGAGGAGCTGTATTTTTCAGAATGAAATGAAGCAGAGCACTGAGGGTAACTCAGGGTGGAGGGAAGAGAGCACGATGCCTGGTTAGTGGGAATGGAGCCTGTGTTCCTAAAGGAGCCCCATCCGGGGTCGTAGATATCTAGGTCAGCCAGAACCAAGCCCTGCACCCTGGACGGCTCAGCACAACAGAGTTGATGCTCTCAGTTCAGGAAGCCAGAGGTCTGAAACCAAGGCATTGGCAAGGCCGCACTTTCTCTGTGGGCTCCATGGGAAATTCCTTCCTTGCCTCTTTCCTAGCTCTGTGGTTGCCAACAGTCTTTGGTGTTCCTTGGTCTGTGGACCTGTTCTTCCAATCTCTGCCTCCTTATCACATGGTACTTTCCCTGTGTCGGTCTTCACACTGTCTTCCTTCTGTGTATGTTTGTATCTAAATTTTCTTTTTCCTCCTCTTCTTCTTCTCCTACCCCTCCGTCCCCTCCTCCCCTCCCCCTCCTTCCTCTTCCTTCTTCCTCTCCTTCTTCTCCTTCCTCTTCTTCTTCTCCTTCCTCTTTCTCTCCTTCCTCTCCTCCTCCTCCTCCTCCTCCGCCACCACCCCCATGCCCTGGGGCAGAGCGGACTGTGGGGCCTGAACTGATGACCCTAAGATCAAGACCTGAGACCAAGGGTCTGATGTTCAACCAACTGAGTCACCCAGGTGCCCCTAAATTTTCCTCTTCTTAGGATACCAGTCATTGTATTAGAGTCTATCCTAAGCCAGTATGACCTCATCTGAAAAACTTACATCTATACGAAGTTCTTATTTCCGAATCAGCTTACATTCTCAAGTGCTGGGTGATCATGAGCTTTTGAAGGACACTCTTCAACCCAGTATATCCTGTTACTTCAGTTCCAGTATATCCAGCATCTTCAGTTCCCTGGAGCATCTTTATAGAAAGTAAAAACAATTTTCCAGCATCATTATCCGAAAGGGTGCCCATCTTGAGTATGGTATAGATATAAAGCGAAATTCTCCCGAGGTGTGGATTATATGCTGCAGTTGAACCTGGCTTCTTGCATGTGGCTGTCTCTTTCAGGCCACTAGGTATAATTGATCAAACCGTATTTTTAGAGCACAAAATGATTCCCCTGACATTTTCCAAAGTTCCCACACACAACCCCACACTGGAACTTGTGCCTTTGTAAATCCCGGTACCCAAGCTGGTTGGATAAATTGACAGTGCACCCCAAGCTCAGAGGTCTCGAGTGACCGCCATTCATTTCAGAAACACTTGAACCATTCTCTCTAGCCACAGAAGCACACACAAGGACAAAACCCTTGGTGACAACCAACCCAAATGTTTTCATGAGAAAACGCTGAGACTCTACTGATGACCCCTTCTTTGCTATGTTCATTCACTATTATTTTACATGATCTAGTGCTTAGGTATCCTCGTGCTCAGGGAATGAAAAAAAACTCACAAAATTTAGCAGTTTTGCCTGTCACCTTTTCTTAGAGTTCCACAGCAACTTTTCGATTCATTTAAAATAGACATTCAAGCTGTCAGTGTTTGGGAACATGCACTCTGAGTTTACAAGTCCATCATTCCATATTGAGAAGGTAAATATAAGGGGTAAAATATGATGGCATTTAATATATTTAATATTTAAAAAGGGATTATGAAGAAATAAAGGTATACATTCAACCAAGTAGCAGAAAAGAAAAGAAATGCTTAAATTTAGTGTGGGTGGACGTGCCAGTGACCGGTGTGTGTTTGGACCCTGCCTGGTAGTCGCAGACAGAAAGGACAAGCATATTCTGTAACTGATTTGCTTTCATAATTCCCAAAACTTGAAGCAGCTCTTGGTTTCGCCCTAATGTGCTTTCTTCTTCTTTTTCTTCTTGGTGACCTACTCTCTTTGTCACATTCCATTTCCAGTTTCTGGAATCACAAGAATAACAACAAAAATCGTAACATAAAATGGTACCCAGGTTTGAGAATATGTGTGCCATTTTCCTTGCTCCATATTGCTTCTATGTTACCCTCTCCTTATCAATTTCTCTCCTCCTGAAATAGAACTCACTCAGTCTCCATGTAAATTTCTTTATTTCAATCAACATCACTCTTGAACTGAAAGTTCAGCTCAGCATGGGGTGATATATTTTTTTTTCCTGAGCAGCTTGAGGTTATTGTTCCCTTATTTGTTGTTTCTCTTGTTACTAATAGAAAGCCTGTAATTATCATTCTTTCGTCAGTGATTTTTCCTCTCTTCCTGGTGGCTTTCTCTGTCTTCCGCTTTCTCCAGTTTCAGTAAACTGGGAAATAAATTTGGTTTGGGATGCCTGGGTGAGCAGTCAGTTAAGCATCTGCCTTAGGCTCTGGACGTGATTCTAGGGTCCTGGGATCAAGCCCTGCATGGGGCTTCTTGCTCAGCAGGGAGCCTGCTTCTCTCTCTGCCTGCTGTTCCCCTGCTTGTGTTCTGACAAATAAATATATAAAATCTTAAAAAAAAAAAAAGAAATGTATTTGGTGTTATCTATCCTGCCCAAGTTGTGGTTTATTTCATAATTAGAAAATATATGTCTCTCTTCATTCTTAGTTGTATTCTCCTAGAATGTTATATCTTCCTCCTTTTCTCTCTTCTCACTCAGAACTGGTACCAAATGCATGAACTTTTCTTAAGGGTCATTGCATGTTTTAAGACATTTAAGACGTTCCGCCTTTATAGTGTTGGGTCCTCATGGTGAGAGCCTTTGGGTGTAGATGGTACCAGTGTAGGAACTCACAGCCTAATACCATGTAGAGTAGACAGCAAAGGTGAGAACTCAGTTTATATTGTGAGTGACAGGTGGTGGATTCTTCCAGAAAGACCTTCTGGATGCATAGTGTGAGGGGGTAGTATTGGGGGGGTGCTGAGTAACTGTATGAAGTCTTCCCTGTCTTCCTTGAATAGTAACCAGGTCCCTGAGGTCTGTACCCTCCCTGTGTTCTCCCTTCCATCCTCTTCTAAAAGTGCTATCAGGAAATGCCAATGGGTGGCATATTTCTTAGGAATGTAGACTCCAGACTCAGCTTGGGGCAGAGAAGAAGGAGAGCGTATCTGGGTGTCCAGCCTATGAACATTCATCATAGACTCTCGGTCCTGCTTAGGCACCTGGCTTGCAGCTTCAAATGTGCCTCTCCCTCCCTCTGGAGACTACCAGCAGCACTCCACATTAATCTGAGCTCTGGTTCAGAGTCTGAAAATGACTGAGGTGAGTGGGTGCCTGGAGTGGGACTGACTGTTAGGGGCAACTTTTTATTTTCTTTTGCTGAGAGATGGGTAACCAACACTCTATAAACCTATAAGGAAAAAACCTCTTTGGGAGATAAGGATGGGTTGTGTTTAGATGTCTCCATCAGGAGTGGCTGCTCTTCCCAGCTTGTGTGTGTCCCTCCAGTGAGTGACCCTTCTGGAAGGCCGCCATGGTCCCACCTGCCTGGACAATCACCATGCAATCACTACAGCACCTCTAAGGTTCTCTGTTCATGGTCCCACACCTGACTGTGTTAGTGATCATGCCTCAACCTCTTAAGCTTCACACACCCTCTGGGTGGCCTAAAACCTTGGACCCACCCAAAAAGTCAGAAGAAAGAAGTCCCAGTTATTGGTGCTTCTATCTTTCCATGCAGCTTCCTGGAAGTAAGGTTGTGCAGTTCCTTCCACCTGCCGGCGGGGAAGGAAAATAGGGACAAGAATTACAATCCAACACAAAAAATGTTGTCTAGTGAAATCTAACATTAAGAAATGGAGAACAAGTGGCGCCTGGGTGGCTCAGTCATTAAGCATCTGCCTTTGGCTCAGGTCATGATCCTAGGGTCCTGAGATCGAGCCCCACCTCGAGCTCCCTGCTCAGCAGGGAGTCTGCTTCTCCCTCTTCCTCTGCCTGCTGCTCTGTCCATTTGTGTTCTCTCTCTATCTCTCTGTCAAAGAAATAAATAAAAATCTTAAAAAAAAAGAAATGGAGAACAGAACCCACTAAAATTATGTAAACACAAAATACGTCTATCTAAGTTTTTTATAAACCACTTCTTGCCTACTGGGATAATACAGTGGTGATGTTCCTATTCCCCAGCATCTTTAGTCAAATGGAGTTTTAATCCATGCCAATGCTCCGTTCACGTTTCTCAAAGGGGCCACAGCCCATCCTGAGGGTATCAACACTGTGGTAGGAATTTCCCATATTACCTAAAGAGAACCTGGATTAGGAGGTGAGAGATGTAGCCTGATTTTCAGTAGCTCGCAGTTATTTTTACATGAGCCAAATTAGGGGAAAATAGCAATTCTGCAGGACATTGAAGGAATATAATTAAAAAGCCTTCCTTGCCTGTGCTTTCTCATACTCTGCAACTAGCTATGCCTGGACCTTAGTTTGTCGTAATACATGTAACATTGTTCTTGATGACATTCTGGCCCAATCAAAGGAAGGAAAGGCTAGCAATTTGTCAACAGTTAGCCTCTGAGGTTTCTACTTTTACAAGCTGTAGCTCTGATTGGCACCTGAACTTTAGAAGGTTTATTTAATGCTACAACACTTCAATGTTTTCAGGTTACCCGTCAGCGTAGAATTTTCTATATGTTCTATCCAGTGACCTGTTACCTCTGCTTAGCTCCCTAATCCCCTTGCTCTTGAGGTTAGCTTCTCCCAGAGTTTCCATAGATCCGGGCATGTGTGCGTGTTGCCTAGAAGCATGGGGACAGGCTGGCTGAGACAGCACTTCCGTCCTGGCTCCCCTGGCAATGGCGTCCACACTCCCCAACTCCAAGCCACTGTTCTTCCACCTCTGCAAACCCAGAGTGGTTACTGCCTAGACGCTTCAGGCTCCCATGACAAATGCTCTCAGGTACCCACTTCCTGTGCCATGCTCTTTCTGACATTTACTGCCTTGTTGCTCCATTGTCATAAAGAATTTCTGGGTTACCTCACGAATCTTAACAATTTTTTTAAAAGATTTTATTTATTTCCTTATTCTAAGTGGTATGTGCCACTTTCCGGTCAAAGCACTCAGTTGCCAGTGGGAGAGTCTCTGCTCCATCCTGTTTTGGAAATCTGGGGGAAGCTTTGTGTCCAGAGGGTAGGGTCAAAATAATCAGGTGGTTTGGATCGCTGAGATGCCTGCTGGTCCCACGGAAGACTTGGCACGAATAAGAAATAAAGTCTATTGTTTCAAAACATTGTGTGGGACTGTTATCACAGCATTACCTAGCCTCTGTATATTTACATCTTAGTTACATTTTACCTACAAGAAAACTAAGGCCTAGAGAACTAAGAACACTTACTCGGTACTGCTTATGAAACGGTTGAGCTGGAGAATGAGTCTGTTTTTATCTTCAAAACCTGGTGATAGCAAAATAGTATGGATAAGGTAACTAGCTAACTGATATTGGACCGACAGCAGTACAGAGGAATGGTAACTTCGAGAAGCCACGTGCAAAGTCTCTGGAGGTAGAAATGAACACGTTTTGATGAAGAAACTCTTGAGCTATTTTATGGTGACATCTCAACTTCCCAACACAAGTCTTGGGAACCTTCGTTTCGGAGGGGCTTGGTTTTGTCTAGACTCTTGTATCTGGGCCTGCAGTTTACGTTCTTTTCCTTATGAATTATTCAGAAGTCTAAAAAGGTCCTTGCTGGCAAGTAGGGAACGTAGGACAATATAAACCATAACTACGATAGACCCTTCGCTTTGGCCAGACACGAGCACCAGTTCATTCGTTCATGCTATGCTCGAAAACATTAGGAATAACTATGACCATTATTACCTGTGGCAAAACACACTGCTGTGGATGGAGGCCCTGCTAATGACCTCGTAGCTTGAAATAGGAGCCTGGAAACATTTCTGGGTTTCCGATGGAGGGGGACGGATGTGTTTTTCTCCATGCTGATCCGTGCTGCAGATTCTCCATGTGCTGCTTTCTGAGAAAGGAGTGGGGCTCCGAGTTGTTAAATCTTGCGGCTGGACATGATTGGGCATTGCAGATCCAATGAGCCCTGGGTTAACCTGCAAAAAAATATTGCAAATGACCCTCAAATACATAGTTCTAAGTCCTTAGCATTTAGTGAGTTGGGATGGCTTCCTTGTTATGGTGTATCATGTTTTCCCATTTCCTCTCTTTTGAGAATAACTAAGAGAGCTTGCAGCTAACTCTCCTTCAAGACCAGCTGCCAGCGAGTGATAGGAATTAAGGCAGGAGGTTTTCACTACAAGATTGCAAATTCCTTGGCAGAAAGGACACGGCCCTCCTCAGCTCTGTACGCCCAGACCCCAGCCTGGTACTTGGCACACAGAAGGTTCCGGGTCAGAGCTGGATCTGAGAATGGGGAACAGCTTTCAGGTCTCATTCAGGCTCAGATGCAAAACCAGCTCCCCAACACCCCTCCCTCTCTGATGTTTGGAATGGGAATTCTGGTCAGTAGCAGAGAAGGAAAAGAAATAATTCTAACCTTGTCAAATGGAATATTAAAAAAACTGAGGTCAGCTGGTAGGTTTGAATGCAAAACACAAGTGTCGCGACCTCCAGCTCTTTCCCACCGTCTTCTGCTGGGAAGAAGTGAGTGTCAGGGAGAGACGTGAGCAGGGCTGTCGTCCTTTCCTCTGTCCTCCCCAGACTGCTGTCCCAGCGCCAAACCTGCTCACAGAAAGTGGCCTAAGCTCCTTCACGGAAATGTTACAGAGGCAGTGTGTTTCCACGCCAGGCTTCCGCAGGATTATGAAAAGCAGGCTCTAATACTTTTTAATAGTAAAATTTAATTAAACTAAATGTACCTCAGGGAAGAATAATGTATGCAAACATCACAAAATCAAGCACCATGGTGAGAGAAAGTGAGAGCTCAATGTGGATGAATTCCAAAATATTTGGCTTAAGCAACAAAACCAACTTATTCTGTATTTCCCCTTAATATGTTGTGTGGGTCTTTTAACAGTTGGTTGTTTAATAATAGTAATCTGGGAGCTTATTCCTCCGATCAGCCTGCCTGTGACCGTTCTTCGTTCTCAGTAAACACTGTGATACAATCAGCCTGCTGCAGATGCTGCTTATTTTGTTACGGCCGCATAATCATTTGGGGGAATCTGTGAAACTAATGCAAAATCTCACAAAGTTATTCAGAAATATGGATTGAAAATGGAAGACTGGAAAAATAGCTTGTCATAGCCCATTAGCAACTACACACTGCTATTTAAGAAATTATTTTTCAAGCGTTTCCTTTTTCACACATTACTTTTAAAACACCCAAGCTTGTTTGTTCCTGAAGAACAATGGGAACATGGATCATGGAGCGTTGAGTCAGACTTACCAGGCAAATACTAATATTTGCCCCAGAATAAATTATGTGGCTCGACTTAAAGTTAGCCTGTGCATTTTTCGCAGAGAAGAAAAGTATTTCTCAGGTATTATTTTTGGGGAGGGCGATTTCCTTTTAAGATCTTAGTTATTTATTCATGAGAGACGGAGAGAGAGGGAGAGGCAGAGGCAGAGGGAGAAGCAAGCTCCCTGCTGAGCGAGGAACCCAACACAGGACTCGATCCCAGGGCCCTGGGATCACCACCTGGGCTGAAGGCAGATGCTTAACCACCGGAGCCACCGAGGTGCCCCCATTGGAGAGCAATTTTTTTTGAGAGGATGATAATCTAAGTAGAATTTAATGATACAATTTCATTTACCTTTGATGAGCAAAATTCCATACTTAAGGATTGGCCAGTGCTTTGTCAAACTGGCTATTAGTTGTTTCATTTTCATTCCCTTTCTCCATTGTTTAATAAATATTTATCCATAAATCTGGCCTCTCTCCATCCTCCTCTATCACCGGCGTCTTTCTCTGACCATTGATCTCTCTTTCGGAAGATCCTTTTGTATTTTATTTCCCAGTCCACGATGTTAGCTTCATATTTGAATACACTGTTCTCTCCCGAGATGCCAACAATTTTACTTGTTTTTTTCCCAACTCCTGGTTGAGAAAACAACAGGGCTTGGGTTGGGTTTGGTTTGGTCTTTGTTGCTTCGTACGCCGAGAATACATAGTTACTGTGAGCTTATTAATACTTCTCAGCCTTCTGCTGAGAGCTCTCAGGACAATCTCCTGCGATTTATAGAATGGAAAACTGACCCTGGGAGGTATTAAAAGCCTTGTCTAAAGCTTATACACAGAGAATATTGCAGAATCGGCATTTGAGACCATTTCATTCTGACTCTCAAGCTCCTATGTGTCGGCTCTGACAGATGCTGACGGAACAGAGCCAGAGGCAGCGTGAGCGCGGGCCGTGTAGCCAGACAGACCCGCAACCACGCCCGGCTTTGCCACTGACAGCCTAAGCCTTTGACCTAGTTTCTGGTTGTAATCAGGGTCCGTTTTCCAAATTAAAACGAAAACCTAGCGGACAATGTAGTACAACGCCTAGCTGAAGGAGCCCAAACCCAAGATGATTGCAATTATTACCCCAAACACAATGTGCCTATTTGTCCCGCAAAAGAGCCGTCACTACTTTCCTTCATTTGACTATTTCTTTAAGGTTGAAATTTCGACTCCCACCCCTTCCCTGCCACCCCCCACCCCAGCCCCAGTGGAAAGCAAGCACTTCCAGGTTACTTAGAGAACCTGCAGTGTTGGGCCTCCAGACTGGCCATGTTGTGGGGAGAGACTCACACCTCCGGCTTCCTTCCCAGGCCCAGGGAGCAGTAAGAGTGCCCGGTGGCATGTGGGTCCCGTGGTTCTGCAGCCCATGTTTTACCCACAGGAACAGAAGGGCCGGTGACACTCAACTTCAGCCCTGGGTGGAGTGTGTGTGGACCCAGGACGTATGAGACAGTGGCTGATCCTGACCTTGGCCTTTGCTGCTGGGGAACCACCGAGTCATAAGAAGCCATAGTTTCCCGGATATCTCTCTGGAGACTCTTTTGGCTTCTTCCAATGATATACCAACATTCATAATTCTTGCCAATGTGCATTCCATTGACATATTCACAAATAACTATTTATCAAGTCTGAAGTAAAAATTCAGGATATTTAACGAGAAGCATAGACAAATGGGAGAAAATGTAAATTTCAGAGTCTGAAAGTGAAAATTTCTGAAGCGGTCTTCCCTTCCGTTCTCTTCAGTAATGTCTTATAGCTCCACTTTTGGGAGACAAAGATGCCTCATTCATAATTTCAGACTTTTAAGCATCTGAATGGAACAGTGATTTGATTCCTTACATTTTGTACCCTATGTCCTAAGTCGGTACTGGAACTTTCTGGTATCTCTTTTGGGGCTTATTCCTAAGAAGGTTTATTTGTTCTCTGTGTGTGTGTTTTAAGATTTTATCTATTTATTTATTTGAGAGAGTGGGTGCCCACAAGTGGGGGGAGGAGCAGAAGCGAGAGGGACTGGCAGACTCTACACTCAGTGTGTAGCCCAAGGGGAGTGATCTTTCCACCCTGAGATCATGACCTGAGCTGAAAACAAGAGTCTGACGCTTAACTGACTGAGCCGCCCAGTCGTCCCTTGTCTTGTGTTTTTTAATGAATTTACATGAGGAGTTATTGGGCATAGTGATGATAATAAGAGAAAATACAAAGGAGGAGAAAAGTCTGAAAACATTCCAAGAATTTCAAAATGCCCTTCTCCACCCCCCGGCCCCATCCCCTTGTAGGGCTGGGATGCCTTACCAGTTTGCAGTCAGTCACTGTGAGTGGTTTTGAAAGAACACCGTGCTCTGTCATCCAGGAAAGCAGTGCGCTGCGTCTGTGAGAGCTACACTCACCCCTACCTTTCCTCAGACCAAAATCATCTGCTTGAGCCACATTTCACGAGGACCGATTTTGTTCATTTCTGGAGTGTCTGTCTGGTGAGAGGCTATTGTGTTCCCAGATGTATATTTTATGTATGTTTACTGTATATTTTATGTATGCAAGTATCCTTACAGGGGTGAGGCGTTGATCTACCTATGAGCCATCAGGCATCCTGCTGAGAAAGCACAGAGGTGCATGAGGCAACATGGTCTCACTGAGGAACAGACTGGGTTTTCCAGGTCAAGGACTTGGCAAGGAAAGAAGTTCAGCCAGGAGTGTTTTGGGTGGGGGATTGTCTGTAATTGAGGAGGGAGGAGTGGAGGTGTCAGATGGGACCATGGAAGGAGGGCCCAAAGACACGCTGTAGGTACCGAAATACTGTAGGACATTTTGAAGTGCAGCAAACTCCAGGTTTTCTTTATAAAATCCTCTTGAGAGTCTGATCAAGAAAGCCCTAATGTTCTCCTCAGCTGGACTAAACCTTTAGATACACTGTTCCTGCTTCAGGCTCCTGATATCCCTTAGAGCATTTACTTTGAAAACTTACAAGTGTAAATTCGTTCTCTATCCTTTTGAGATGTAAATCTTGTTAAAATCGTCTTGCAAACTTCATCACTTAGGACTGTCTTTCTCAAGGACTCAGTTATCCCCTTGAAATGCCATCATCAAGGAACATGGCACCCTTATTTCCAAGGTTCTGTGGGAAGGTAGGAACCTACCTTGTTCCAAGTTATAAAATTTCTTTTCATCATGAAAATAGAAGATCTACTTTTCCCTTGGGGAGGGCCAACTCACAAACAGAGATGCCCTAAGATTCCCCACCTCAGCTCTGAAACCTTCCAGCCCTTTGTACTCAAGAGAGACAGACAGTGAGTTCTGTTTTCTCTCCCCTATTGTAATAGCCTTGAATAAAGTCTTCCCCGCCTACTTAACTGTGTCTGATGCAATGTTTGCTTTGATAGTTGCATGAAATTGTTTGCCCTTCCTTCTTACACACTTTTTATACAACAATAAGTGGTCAACTCACCAGCTGCTTTAGGTTTTCCACAGACCTTTGATGAAAAAGAGTCCTGAGTCAGGGAAAGGGCCACTGCTATAGTGGTGTGCTGAAACGCACGCACTTGATTCCTTTATTAAAACAAAGCAAAACAAAAAATTCACAAGACTGTGTTTTTAATCTATGTTTGTATAACAGCTTCATTTTTCTCATTTATTCCTTATAGCAATTTTTTCAGGCTCTCAGTCCTTGCTGACCTCAATGAATTGAGCGTTTATAGAGAAACCTCTTGGGATTAGTACAAAATGCTAACTGTAGTCCTTCTATAGGCCCCGTTTTATAGGGAAATGAGAGAACTAGACTTGAAATCTTGAGCCCTGTCCCTAAGGATCCACGTGACTTAGGTAAAATACCCTCCATGTCCTCATCACTCTCCAGGTCAGAATACTTAGATGCCTACTAAGCATCCCTACTACAGTAGACCCTTTGTATAATGCTCTTATCTAATGTTTATTTTTTTTCAAAGATTTTATTTATTTATTTGACAGAGATCACAAATAGGCAGAGAGGCAGGCAGAGAGAGAGGAGGAAGCAGGCTTCTTGCCGAGCAGAGAGCCCGATGCGGGTCTCGATCTCAGGACCCTGGGATCATGACCTGAGCTGAAGGCAGAGGCTTTAACCCACTGAGTCACCCAGGCACCCCTTATCTAATGTTTATAACAGTCATAGGAGTATCACATCATTAGCTCTGTCTTGCAGATAAGAAAAGACCGAGAGGTTACGTGTAATACTCCAGATTGCCCAATAAAGTTGGAAGAACTGTACTTTGAAATTCATTCTGGTTGGCTTCAAAAATCAGTGAATTTTCTATGCCTTAGGCCACTTTCTAACCTATAAAATGGGGAAATTGGTAACTGCCAAGTTACATTCCAAGCTTGGAATTTTGTGACTTTGAATTATGACGTTTGGTGAGTTTCTTGGACCCAGAGAAGTACATACAATTCCAGGTCTTTCAAGGCAGTAGAATGAAATCTCTTTTCTGAGAGATTTAGCCTTTTTTTTTTTTTTAAAGGATAACTTTTAAGGGGGTATCTAGAGCATGTAAGTGGTACCAATTGCCATAGTTCTCGCTAGAGGGCAGCTCTTGGTCTCTCTAGTCAGTAAATCTAGCCCTCATTTGCATGTATCCAAGCATTTTTATCCCCCTCTAAATTCAGAAAAGTGATATTTACAGTCAAATGCTTCTTATAGGGTGTAGCAAATGAAACTGTCCACGGGTGTCAGGCTCATTCCTGGCTCTGCCTACTTCCCTTTTCTTTGCCCTTCGATGAATAAGAAACGCCATTTCTCTAAGCCTCTAGCCTCTGTTTTGTTTCTTATAGGGTGGTGAGAATAACATCCATCTTATGGAAATGTTCCAACAATTAGGTGGAGGAAAAACTCAGGGGGCTTTGGGTTCTCCAGACTGAATGCATTCTCTAAAAGTGATTATTGGGTGTGAACAGAGGCATCTGATTCTGGTCTGGGTGCTGTTGAGGTTGCGGGGGGCGGGGCGGAGGGGTGCTCTGGTACTTATGTGCATAAATAGAGATTAAAGGAAACTCAGCCCTAACTTGCTCTGGTGTTCTTGTTTTACAGATGAAGAAAATGCAAGATTCTGTGATGTTAGGAAACTGAAATCAGTTAGGCTAAGTGTCCAAATTCTCATGCTTTGTCTCATCGGGCTTCTCTCCTTCCCCAGACCCCCAAACTTTGCCCACCCCTGATCAGTGGAACACAGAACAGCCCCTTTGAAAAGTCAGCTGACTTCAAGGAGGAAAGGTCTCTAATCAGGTCTCAGTACCAACTCAGCTCCACACCCTGTGCCCCCCAACTCTAGTTCTTTCTAGCTTACTGACTTGTCCCTACGAAAGACAGTGCACTCCTGCCCAGCATTTGGACACCTGCAAGCCTTTCAGCAGGAATGTTCTTCCTATTATAATAGTCTCTCCCCCCTACTCAAACTGGCCTCCTTACCCTATTGGGATGTTCCCCCTCTCCTCTTGCAATAGCTTCCCCAGTCCTGTTGTAATGGTCTTTTCAAATAAAGTTTCTCTTTATGTAAGTCTAGATTTGTTTTTATTTGACATTTCCATCCGACTATTGTTGTCTACTCTAACCCAGATTCTGTTAGCCCATAATTTTGCAAGGCTCAGTTTATACTTACTATTTATGCATTATTGTCTGTCTTTTGAGTTAACATAAGGATTATCTCCTTAAATACAAAATAGATGATAGAGACCCAGCCTTTTGTATATATATTTATATCTTCCTTCACACACAGGACCACATTTTGTACAAGACAGGGGCTTAGTGAATAGGCTTTGTTAGATGTTTGGTTTGTATGCTTTTATTTATAGAATTAATTCATTAGGTGACATGTAAAGTATGTATTTAGCAAATGCCACTTTAGAGCAAGTATAGAAAAAATGAATCCTAGGTTCTGATCTTCAAGAATGTGTGGTTTAGCTGAGGACCTAGGAATCTTTGTCAATTAACAGTTAAGTGACAAAAAAGAACTATATAATAAAATAACTCTTGTAGAATGCAGACCCAGATGTAGCCTCCTGTGGGAAAAAAAATTCCTAGAGGAGAAGGGATTTTCAGTAAACGCTGAGTGTACTAAGAGTAAGAACAGAAGGAATTTGGGATATTCCAAGTAGGTGGAATGGATGAGTAAAGGCTGAAGTTGGCTTGGCTGGTGGGAAATCATTTAGAAAGTAGTTAAATTCTGAGAATTTCATGAAGATCAGATTGGAAAAGGACCTGGTTTTTCACTTAGTGTAATTTTTAATGAATTTATTGACTAATTGCAATTAATCATAATTATATCCAATTAATTACATATTGAGTATTCCTGGGCCAAACATTATAGGGACAAAAAGGTGATACGAAATGGATACAGGTACTTTTATGGAACAGGATATGGTAGGAACTGCTAGGAATTCAGTTGTTATAGACTTTCTGCCTTATTGACACAAAATTTATGATACTTTTTTACTCCTGTTTTGATGGAAATTTACCATAACATGATTCCTCAGAGTGAATGAATGGAAGAATTACCTCTTCCATTGAGCTCTTCCCAGGACACTTTCTCTGTATCTCCTCTTGCAGAGGTGAGATGGATTTTCTTGAACTTTTTTGTCAGTAGGCAAAAAACTAAACATTTTTGGGGTTGTTCTACCTCAAAGACTGATCAACGACTAAAATCTTCTTTCTCTATGGCTGTTTTTTTTTTTTTTTTTTTTTTTTTTTTTTTAATTTCTTATTACAGTCTTGGGACACAATTTTGCTTTTGCTTTTGGGTATGCTTGGACCATCTGTCAGATAGATACAAAAATTGACAGTGATGGTCCTTTTCCATGCATATGAAAATAACTAAAATTATAGGAAGAACAGCCATGTGACCAAAAAAAAAAAAAAAAAAAAAAAAAGCATGAGCAAAAAGCTTTGGGTCTTTAGCATTTTTATAGGCTTCTCTCCCAACCCCTGGTTTTGAGAAGCAGTTATACCTAATTATTTTTCTTTAAAAAGAGATTTATGGCCGCTGGGGGGGGGGGACACCTCCCTACAGAGAGACCAGGGAAGTGAGTAATCAAAGGTGGGTTGTTTAAAAGGTCCCAAGCTGATGTGGAGCATAATTCGCAGAGAAACCTAGTCAACCATGGTGGGATGTTCACAGAATAGATGTTCCTTCTCCATCTTCTCTCTGAGATGGCTTTGATTTTTTTGATTCTAAAGTCTGAATGATAGTTAAATTTAGAGAAACACTCTGCTTGATTGACACACCAAATCTTTCTATTAACTGCTAAAGCTGGTTCAGATTAATGATCTAGTACTCCTGTGTAAAGTGCACACAGTGATAAATTAAATGGGCGCTTTAACTAGGGTATTCTTTTGTATTTTTTTTTAGACTCCGTAGAGTTTGGAGAGAAATTCCTGCTTAACATATTAGGGGTTGAGATGATAGAGAATAATGTCTGTTTCAGCACTAACTTCCTCTGTGAGCCTGTGAGACGTCTGGGGGACATTTCACATGCTCAAGAAGAACCAGTTTACTGGTTTGTTTTGTTTTGTTCCATGCAGGGAAGTTATAGCTTCTTTAATCCTCCATTTTTCAGATTTTAGAGACCAAGGCATGAATGATAGCAATTTAGTTACCACATTCTATTTCTGGCAGAATTGTTTGTAGTTTAGCTCAAAATATCTATCTTCTTAATTTTAACTGGTTTTGCCAGTTGCCAGTTAAACCAGATTGCAAGTGAAAATGAATATCATCAACACATTTAAATATTTCTGTGCACTATACAAAGCAGACTGTGGATGATTATAGACTACTGGAAAATGTGTTTCCACAGAAACTTTCTTGCAAATTGCTAGGAGTGTGTTCGACTTTGAAATTACCCGGAGATGTGTGTTCAAAATTTCAGTAAATTTAAAAAAAAATTTATTTTACTCTAAGAGCATATTGTATTAAGGGCATTGAAATTACTCTGTAGGATACTATGCTGGTGGACACATGTCATTATAGTCCTTTTGTCAAAACCCATAGAATGTGCACTAAGAGTGACCCCTCAAGTAAACTCTAGACTTCAGGTGATAATGATGCATCAGTGGAGGTCCATCAGTTGTAACAACTGTACCGCTCTGGTGGGGGACGTTGTTAATGGAGAAGGTTATGCATGTATAGGGGCAAAGGGTATACTATAAATCTCTGTACCTTCTATTCAGTTTTCCTGTGAACCTAAAACTGCTCTCAAAAATAAAATCTTTTAAAACATAAACTAGAATCATGGAACTCTACCTTTGAAACTAATAATGTACAATATCTTCATTAATTGAATTTAAATAAAATAAAATTTTAAAGAATCAATAAATAAAACATAAAATAAAACCAAGAATAATATTCTCTAAGGCAATGATTCATATATTCCCCTAGAGTTTAAACATGGTACGTGGAACACTCATGTTATACACAAGATAATTTGAATGACAGGGTGTGATAATTTTAAACACCCCAAATCACGGAACATTCACTATGACCCTGCTGACCCCCCCTGCCTGGTCTCCCTTAGCACCCACCCTTATTTGTCTCTTCACTCCTTTTCACCTGAATTGTTGCCACAGCTCAACACACCCCTTTCTTTCTACCAGCTCCTTCATGATGAATTTAAAATTGGCTCTCTAAAATGGTTCTAATTCAAGCACATCCCTTTTTCAGATCTTTTTAAGACTTACAAATTGCAGAAACACGTCAGATGACTCAGGTCCTACAAGAATGTCCTATACCACCAGCCCTCCCAACCGCATCCCCATTCTTCTTATCACATTCTGCCCCTTTCTCTAACAGATTCACACACTAACTACACCTTAATATGTATTCCAGATGCTACCTTCACCCCCAATCCTGTCCTTTTTTCCTAGAACGTTCTTATGTTCTTGTCTTCCACATTTCTGTATGTTAAAGTCTTATCATTCTATTCTAAGGTCTATGGAAATGTTACCTCTTCCTAAAAGCCATCTTGGATATTCCCCTCCCCCCCTCCCCCACTACACACCCTCAGATTATCCTCAAGACTGTACTTCTCTAGGAATGGCATTCATGATATTTACCCTCTGCGCAGCATGACTACCCACTGATCAGAACCTAACTGGCTGGAAACATTCAGGAGGTTCTTGTGGAATGGCCAGCCTGCAGGGTTTAGAATCTCGCAGTTGGCTTCTCTCAAGTGTTTTAGGAAGAGTCCACAGACCTCTTTTTGACTCATATGTCCCTCCTGTGTGTCTCTATGCCAGCAGGAGTCACACTGTGCTGAAATTACACTGTGCTAGGATTTCTACGCTCTGCCAGGTAGAATGTCGGACATATGTAGAGATTTGGTAAAAGCTATTGGCAAATGGAATGAACTTAAAAAAAATGCACTGAGGCCAAAGACCAATTTTAACCATCTTCCTTAAACTATTTAGAGTCATTGCATCCATAAAGTACTTGAGAAATATTTGTTGAATTAAACTGGAGCTCTCCTCCCTACTGAAATCTTGCTATTAAAGAATTGACAAGATGATGATGACGACGATGATGATGATGATGGCACCAAACAAGGACGTAGCATTTACTCCGCGTTGGCACCCTACCTACACTTACTTAAACCTCCCATCAACCCTTTGATGTGGTTCTATTATTACTCCTGGAAGGTCAGGCACCTTGTCACCAGCATGGCTGGGCTTTTGTCCTGGGCCGTCAGGCCCCAAATCCTGTGTTCTCTGACTCTGACTTCATTTTTTTGATGGAAACAGATTTTGATCTAATGAACCTATGATATGAATGCATTGTTTTTCCTCCTAACCATCCTCCTTTCCATTAACCATGGATACCCTGGCTCTGCCCCCATTTCTCAGCAGAACATTTTCAATCAAAAGCTTGTAAATAACTTAGAGAAATCTTCTAAGACCTGCAATTGTAGCCCACACACTGAAGTCTTTGTTGGTCTTGCCTTCCACAAAGGAATGTTTTCCTGCCTGCTTGTGGGTTTGCTCCTTCACGATTCCACCGCTGAGGCTAACTCCTAAAAGTCTGCTCTTCCTCCACCCTGCCTGGCCACACACATCCTCAGTGGCCTCCTTGTTCCCTGGCCATCGGCTGCCACTAATACTCCCAACATCTTCTCCTTACCCACATTTCTGCCGCAAGTCTCCAAAACAGAGGTTGACTTTTTCTTTTCCAATTAAAAAGGAAACACATGAAGAGTATCACTCCCATCTTGAGTCTGATTCTCAAATACTACTATTCCTTAATTTTTAAGAAATGGTAATGGCTATTCTCTGGAATGGCTAGTCTCTGTATCAGAGAAATCTTAGAAATATCCCAATGATAATTTCCTTTATACTTAAAAAGAAAAACACCTATGTGTGTGTATGTGTGCACGTTGTGTACATATCTATCTCAAATCGGTATCATCTATGTTTTGTCTGCATCTCTACCTATCCCTATACCTGCATCTGTGTGGGTATCTGTAGCTCTTCAATTTATCTTCCAGTTCTGCTCTGCTTTCCTCGGGTCTTCTCCTTTGAGTCTGATCCTTATGACACTGCCATTGGAATGGGGACGGTTTCCCATATGGCCTCTCCCTTCCTCTGTTCCGTCATCATTCATATGTATATACACACATTTTTCGAAGTCTTTACACCAAAATCTTAACAAAGATCATCTCTATGGTAGCATTATGGATGATTTCAATTCCTTTCTTGTCTGTATTTTTTCCCACACTTTAGGCAATGAACATACTTTCATAAAACAATTGCCGTGATTAGACTTTTCACAAGAAATCATAATTGTCGCTACTTCATAAAAACTCTAAGGACTGATTTTTTTTTTTCCTATAAAATCGACTTCAGGGCATGCCTGGGTGACTCAGTCATTAAGAGTCTGCCTTTGGCTCAGGTCCTGACCCCAGGGTCCTGGGATTGAGCCCCACATTGGGTTCCCTGCACAGCAGGAAGCCCGCTTCTCCCTCTCCCACTCCCGTTGCTTGTGTTCCCTCTCTCCCTGTCAAATAAATAAATAAAATCTTTTTTTTTTTAATTAACTTTGGCATCAGGTGTGCCCTTCTCAGCCACTCATCCCCATAGACGGCTGATTCAGACTCTGGCCCAGCTTTTGTGAATGAGGAGCCGTTCGCTGAGAAGTGGGATTGCTTGGATGACTTTTAATATTTCACGTGTTCATCTCCTTCCCTGCTTTGCCAAGAACTCTGAAACCGCCTCCTCTGTTCCCTGAGCATTTACTAGGTGACTCTTCACCACCACGTGAAGATGGTGTGAGTGAACGATGGTCTGCAAATCTAGCTCGACTTCCTGTTGCTTACAGACTTTATATCCCCTCTACGCCCAGCACAGGATAGACACTCCAGAGATCCGCTTTTGATTTAGGATTTTTACCCACCTACTGTATTAAACTGCCAATACATTTTAGTAGAATTACTACAACCTCTTGCCTCTAGTCAGGCAAGGGACATATTTCACAGATTTTTAAAATTTTTAATTTAAGGAAAAATGGTTTTATGTTAATATCATGCTACACATAGTCAAGGGGCAACCACTTGGAAACAAAGTAAGAAGCCGAGTGTGCGAAATAATATAAAAGACCCCCATAATTGATCCCTTTTTACTCCTTCACCTCAATATTTCGGGTCCCTCTTCAATGTGCTGCTGTATTACATGTATTACAAAATAATTTCTACATTTCTGCTTTCTATGATACCTGTTTTCTTTTCCTTTTTAACATTTTACTTATTTATTTGAGAAAGAGAGAGAGAGCACATGAGAAGTAGGAAGGGGTAGAGGGAGAAGCAGACTCCCCACTGAGCAGGGAGCCCGATGCGGGACTCGATCGCAGGACCCTGGGATCATGACCTGAGCTGAAGGCAGACTCTTAACTGACTGGGCCACCCAGGCACCGCATACTTGATTTGTAGAAGGTATTGAATGCATGCTATGTGTTTAGCTCTGTGGTAGGCATTTCGTATGCATTATCTCTTTAAGTTCTCACAATAATTACAAAAAGTAGTCACTTCTTATCATCCCCATCTTGCGGATGAAACGGAGGCTTTCGAGTCATGGGGCGCCTCACCAAAGACTCACAGCTGGGGGGAAACTGGACACTAGAGCCAGAGAGACCAAAAAGCAAGTCCCTTCCTGTCCCAGCACCCCCATTCATGTGGTGGTTTCAATTTTGCTGAAGGGTTGCTAGCCTGGTTTTAAACATCCTTGACAGCCTGGTTTATGTGTATTCCGTTAAGAGACAAGTTAGCAAGAGTGTACCTGTTTTCAGCCTAAGGACCAGCCCCCAGCTCACATTAAATGAATCACAGAAGCAATGCCTTATAAATTTCTTGGAAGCCAATGCCATGACCCAGTCTTTTTGTAAACTTCCGCCTGTTGTGTGGGATGTTATTATTAGTAACACGTGCCTGTGCACGTGTGTCTCTGAATTGTCTCCCCGTGCAACCTCAGCCTCCTTAAATAACAGGGGCGTGTCTTTCTCACGTGTTCGTCTCTTCTCCCCATTTGATTCTCAACTGCAGTGACCAGATTGTTCTAAATATGAGAAATTTGGGGTTTTGCTAACAGAGTGAATTTGGGGGCGGTGGAGGGTGAGTTCACTTTCACACACTGAGCTCTCTTTAAGGCAGAACTAGGTTACTCCAGGAAGAAATATGCTTCTTTGGGGCTGTTCTTTTCTCAAGTTGCTATCAATGACATCCAATGTCACTGCCTGATACTAATGTAAAGTGTCAGATTAAATCAAATAACAGTGTCTGTCTAATTGTTTTGCAAATGAACAACCCAAGTCACTTACATTCAATGTAGCTCCACTTCATAGGGATTTAAATAGAAAAGTTGGTTCCCTGAAAGAGTGATCTTTTCAAGTTTCCTGAGCTCCTTGTGCAACAGAGGTAGTGCCTAGCTGCTCATCAGCTTGGCTCATTTGACCCAAATGAGGAGAAGAGAAGACAAGTATTCTTAGTGACACCACCGCCTGCCACCTGTCACCTGTCACCTCCAAGACAGGATCCCGAGCTGCTCTCTGACATACACTGAAGAAATCAGCGAACCTTTACCTCCTTGCACAATGTTATTTTATTTCAAACTGCACAACCACATCCTTGCATGGGGGTATTCAACGTGATTGGCAGCAGGGCACTGAGATGAAAATCACAGCTGGCCGTCACCTTCAAACAGAGAGGGTTTTTCTTTTTCTTTCTTTCTATCTATCTTTCTTTCTTTCTTTCTTTTTTTTTTTAATGCATGACTTATTTTCTCTCTGGTGGCAGGTATTGCTTGGTATCCCATTCTAGACTTACACGCAGAGCTGTGTGTACAGATACGGTCATAACGGTTGCAAAAATACGAAAATACTTGTATACCAGCGGATAGATAATCACTGTCCTCAGCCCGCTGAGGGAATGCTCTCCAATGAAAGGCCTTGCCTCAGGACTCCTGGTCGTACCCCCCCATCCAGCAAATAAAGGAAATGACCTTGACACTGCAGGACTCTGCTTGGGGTCTGCACCAATACTGAGCCCTGTACCATTTGGTTGTTAAATATTATAAATACCGCCCCCGAAATGAGAGGTGGAAAACTTCAGTGGGCTGGCTTTTATGCAATATCAATGTAACAAATACTGTTTTTGTAGGATTCTTTGGATCTTTTTACAAAACTGCAGTGGACGATAGATCTGTTATACATCTATTGCCTCTTATTAGAGAACTCACGTGATGAGTTTTTAAGTTTGTTTGGCGGCGCCTGTTTTTCTGGGAGTATAATTTGTGTCTCTAGGATATCTATTGTTCCTTTTAATCAGGCAGGAAGAATACATTACAATATAGTTCTCTTTTTCCTTTGTCTTTTAGCAATTCCAGAATTAAAATGAGTACTCAGTTCAACAATAAAATTACACGAGTACTTGGAACCTCTCTCTTTCTAAATGATTAATTTATTGATTTTATTTTATTTTATTTTTTAAAAGATTTTATTTATTTATTTGACAGAGAGAGATCACAAGCAGGCAGAGAGGCAGGCAGAGAGAGAGGAGGAAGCAGGCTCCCCGCTGAGCAGAGAGCCCGATGCGAGGCTAGATCCTAGGACCCAGGGATCATGACCTGAGCCGAAGGCAGAGGCTTAACCCACTGAGCCACCCAGGTGCCCCTAATTTACTGATTTTAAAATTTTATTTATTTTAATATTATTTAATGTTTGAAGCTGCATCAGAATTTTGTGTGTGGGGGGGGTGGTGACAGGTGGTTAAGAGAGAACCCTAAATGGAGCACGTTCTCTGACCTACCACAAGTGGCGGGATGTTGCTGCATTTCACAACATTCGTGCCACACACTTCTCCACCTGAATTAAGAACTGAACTCACTCTTAACACTGAGGATGATGTAGGTAGGAATAAATACTGAAAACACATGAAATTGATCATGTTCTCTACTTGAGTCCTTCTCTAAGATGTGTGTACCCCTGCAGTTGACCTAGTCAGAAATGGAAAAGGAAACTTACAAATTATCCCATATATTATTGTTGTTGTTGTTATTTTACATTTTGCCTTATACATTAAAATACTCTACCAGTGTGGATCCCACTCTTGGTATTTACTTAGTTCATGGATGATTATAATCCTTCCAGTTGCTTTCTTTTCCTCTTTTCTTTGTAGTTGTTTCACATGAGCACATCTATCTTGTAGAATTAGTGAAGGCAGAAAGAAGTTAAACTTAAGTAGTCATTTTCACTAAAGGTGATTCATAGCTAGTCTAAGAAAAAGTGGTGTGAAAAGTGACACATTGAGGAGACCAATTAGAATGAATACAGGTTTTGAATTTTATGTGCATGTCGTTTTCAAGTACATTCTTTTTTATCATATATGCCACACATAATAGGCCAAAATGAAAACCTGCCCTATTTTAATACTTTCTATTTCTTTTCAGTAGTCTGTGCATTTCATGAATTTAGAGACAATACTCTTAGTCTTTGTCATTCTCATTCTTTGTTCAAGACTTTATACATGATATATGCTCAGTGAATGTTTATTCAATTTTATTTTATTGTAAAGTACGCATTGTGTGCTTAGCTCAATGAGAAACAAGTCCCTTTTCTTTTTATCACAATTTCTGTGCATACTAAATCTCTTATTTAAAGTTCTGCCCTTCTGCCAATCAGATAAATAATTATTATTATCCATCTGTACCTTTCCAGTTATCCAATCAATCAATAATGTATTACTTACTGGGTGTCAAATATGTTTCTAAAAGAATATCTCTGTAATAAGCCTTTTTTTTTTCGATGTATATACACTTACTTTCCACATTAGAAGACAGATTTGTAAGTAACTACACGTAGTTAATTGTGGTGGAGTTAAATGTAGTGAATTGAAATGGAGTTTTGCGGAAGTGCTTTGGGAGCAGAGAGAATGGACTGACTCTGTCCTTAGAAATTTAGGGAGATCTTCAGAGGTGTTGATATTTGTGTTATGATTCCAAGTACGGATATGAATTTCCTGGATCAAAGGAAATGTAGTAAGCAGTGGCATTCCAGATGGAGTGAACACCTTGTTCCATCATCTGGCTTATTCAAGAAACTTTGAAATGTTCAAGTGGCACGGTGGGGAGAGGCAGTGAAGGGCTGTCACGAAGGACCTTCCTGCTGCCTCAGATTGGGCTATAGTAACAAAATACCAGACTGTGTACTTTGAACAACAGAGATGTGTTTCTCATAGTTCTGGAAGCTGGAAGTTAGGGACAAGGATGCTGGCACGGTCTAGTGCTTGGCGAGTGCCCTCTTCCTGGCTTGTAGATGGTTGTCTTTTTGCTGTGTCCTCCTATGGTGAGAGGAGCGAGGAAGAGATGGGGCGATGGAGGGAGGAGAGGAGAGAGAGAGGGAACAAGCAAGATACAGCTCTCCCATCATGAGGGCTCCATCCTCATGACCTTATTATTCACCTCTGCCTCTGTCCCATTGCCCCCAACTCTAAATACCATCCCATTGTGGGTTAGGGTTTCAACATATGAATTTAGGGGAACAAAAGAGTATAGTCCATAACACACACTAAGGAACTTAGGTTTTAGCTGGTAGGTAAAGGATAGCCAACAGAGACCGTTGGCCAAGCATCTAAGTTGCAACTATTGACTTGTGCTGCTCTGCATGGACCAACAGGGGTCATCTCCCTTAGATTTTTGGTTGTAACTCATTTAGCCCTACTGTGCTTTGCTAGTGTGGGAAAGCATGCTGCAAAGACATGGCAGTTTATCATTATAAATATAGAAGTAGTACGTTCTTCAACAGATATGTCTGACTGAAAGTGTTCCTCTTTCAAGAACTCTACATAATAATATTCCTGACTAAACCTTGGGAGCTATGTGCTACTATTTATTCAAAAAGTATGGTGGTAATTTCTTTATCATTTTAGATTATAATGGAAACATTGGCCTTTATGTGCTCTGCCACATATTTAACTTGCACCTAAAAAAATATTCATCCTAGGCTTATGTGACATCTGCTGAGAGATCCAAATTACCCATTGACAAAGATCATTCAGATAGGAAGGGCTAAATCTATGTAGAGAAGTGAAGTTCAGACAGAAAAGGCTAAAGGATTGAATCGGGCAGCTGTGGGGAAGAGATGATAAATCAGGCATTTATGTCAGAGGAAAGTGACTGCTTCTCTATTGTTGGTCTGCTGTGTTTGAAATACAAAGCTAGTAATTTTTCTTTATATAGCAACTGTCCATGAAGGGCTCAAACAACATCTACCTAATGGTTTCTCACAATATTTCAGTGGAATAAGAGATAACCTATGATTGTAATTTATAGATCAGATGATTGCTGGAAAGTGCTAGAAAGTTTGTGGTATCAGCTTGTCAGGGAGGACCCCAGGAGAAGGCTGCAGTAGGGGCATGGGTTGTACGAGGCGACGTACTGTGTGAAGACAGTCCCAGCAGTATCATCAGAAATGGGGATTAATAATGCCCAGATGGCTGGCATTCCTGTCCTGTTCGGAATGAAGAAACATGTAAGAAGTCAATTTTCCACCCCAAATTAAAGAACCACAAATTTTCCTAGCCCAACACTTTGTCCAGTGGGGTCCATTGTATTAGGTATTATTCATCAGGATATTTTTTGCATTTGCAATGGCAAATATTTAATTTTGTTTCATAATAAAGGGCAATGCCAATTTTATATAGAACGCAAATTTATTTGTTCAATAGTATTATATTGCTATATTTACTTCAATAAGGAAATGAAGGAAATTGGGGAAGTGTCACAGTTTCATTGATATTCTGTAGGCATTTCATTGCATTCAGACATAAAAGGTATCTTCTTAAATGATCTCTCCAAAGAAAAATAGGCAGAATTATTCTACGGTGTTTGCATGAACAAAGCAACTAGCAGTAGATCTATTGTTAAATAGATAAATAGATAATCATTAACAGCTTGAGAATTTTCCCCTTCTCCATGGTTCCTTGAACCTATATGCAGGTGATGATAGTAAAGGGTGCTTCATTGTATCAATTAGTTACACGTATTCAGTAATGATGTGTTTCTGGCTCTCTGCTGAATTCTTTATATGCATCATCTCTTATAAATCCCAGGTAACTTTTCTTTACAGTTGATATGATTGTTCCCATTCTTACATGAGAAAAACAAAACAGAACACAAATTCTGGAGCTCAGTAAAGTTAGCTTTAGACTACATACCCGCTGGGTGGCAGAGTCAGAATTAGAGTTCATTCAGTGTAGCCTGGCTCTAAAGTTCGTGAGTTTAGCCCCAGCTGCAGTTTCTTTTTGCTTCTGCCCGGTCTCTGGGACTGGGGAAAGCAGAAAAGACAAGGTATGCATTGCTGCCAGAGGGGGGAAGGTTCTTGCTCTGGGCACCATTATGGGTGGGGGAGCAGCTGAAGGAGTGGGGTCAGGAAGCACTGAGGGGCTCTCTGGGTGATGTCTACTGTACTTCTCTGGGGATGGCACTGGCCCGGGAAGATGTCACTCCCAGGATAAAGTCAGGAGAGATGAAGGCTCTGGCTGTGTTGCCAACAGCGCTGATGAGTTACGTGGAGAGAATGGGTGAGTCCTCAGTATGCTTGTAGGTATATGGAGGACTGGGCCGCTGGGACACAGGTCACTACACTGCAGGAGCTTGGCCAGAACCTACTCTTGTTGGTGTTGCCACTTTTGGGTTACTTACGTCCCTTTGCTCATCATCTGGGAGGTCCGGGAGAACAGTCTAAGAGATAGAACTGCTCTTATAGGAGATGGGGAACCGTTGGGGGTACTGAAGGCTCACATTTCTAGCTGTGTTGTACTCTGGCCACCGTAGGGGACAGATTGGAGCGGATGTATAGACTGGGAAGGAAAGAATCTACCACGTTGACTTTCTTTCATGTGTATTACAATACGGATCCAGACCTGACGTGGATGGAGAAGAGCAGCCAGATTTGAGGGATGTTTGAGGTTTTAAATGAATCTGGAGGATTTAGAGCTGAGAGCAAAAAGATATATGCAGGACTCAACTTCCAGACTTACTCGTCTCCAATTCACCTTTGACTCCGAGGCCAGATAATGTTTCTGGCTTGAGTCCTGATTAAAGTCACCTGCAGAATAAAATCTAACTTTTCCAGATCACGAGTAGGCTCTCAAGTACTGGTTCCTTTCCACCTTTCCAACCCGATCTCTAGCCACACACCATGGGTTTTCTGCATGGGTATATTTTGCTTTTCCGCTTCAGTGTCTTGCATGAACTGGTCCCTAAAGGCAGCAGCAAGCACCTTTTCCTCCTGTATCCTGCAGTTAAAATTCTATTCATCCCTCCAGGAGCAGCTGAAATCACACAGGGAGGCTGTTACTGATCTTCTTATTTTACACAAGGAAAAAAAAAAGGACATTTAACATGTCATTCTCGTGCTTTCTAGTATAACACTTCAAAATCCAAATCTAATCTTATTCTTCTCTGTCTTAAAACATTCATTGGTTCCTCTTTTCTTAGGATGTAAGGCAGAGCTTAACCTCATAAGAAAACCAACCTGACATAAAATAGTCAATACTTGAAAAATGAGCATTTATCAGAATATTTTAAAAAATTAATATTTGTGTAGTAACTATTTGCTTCACTGAGTAAAGAGACACTACCTATAGTTTTTAGGGCATTCAAAAGGTTGAGGTTTCAGCTAAAAAGCCGTTTTATTTATTTTGAACTATATTAGGCTCTTGAAGAATATGGAGGATTATTTCAACATAAATATATCAAATATCTTGTGAAAAACAGGATGGAAGAGAAACACATTATATCACTTAAAACACCAAGCTGAAGCTAACATATTCGGGGCATTCATAGATGGGAAATTCAGCAAATGAGCTTAGTAGGAGATCATGGAACCTTTCTACAGTTGGTGAGCATTAGCAGGGTAAGAAAAAAATAAACTCCTGTATTAGTAACAAAATAGCAGGTGAATTAGAGTTTCATAATTATATCTAGTTTTCCCATAACATGGAGAAATTTTCTTGAGCTGCTCAAGATTTGTTTCTCTTCTCTTCAGAAAATGTAATTTTTCTGCTTCCTTAGTTTGAGAGAGATTTCTTTGTTCCTTTGTTTTCCTAGAGTCATGGTAGACAAGAGCACCCTTGATGGGTTCTGCATACCTTCCAGTCAATCTTATTTCTCTTACTGAGCTGTTTCTTTGTGAAATGACTCCTCATTATTTATGTAACTTGGTTTTAAATGAGAACGTTTAACTAAAAGATTTGATCTTAATATCATGACAGCTGTTATAAATATGGGTGTCCAGGCTGTGCTTGCCTTCTTTCTTCTAATTTATTTACCTTTCAGATTAATTATTTGTATTTTCAATACCTTCTTGAAAGGAAAGCATGTGTTTGAAGTTTCTGGGAAAACCTTGTGCTAAAAATTAGGGTGAAATGATGGAAATGAACACTGAATGATCAATTATGAGATATCCATTCAGATTCTAGCTCTTTCAGCATTACCTGTCTCGTCTCTCCTGCTTTTCTCTTTTTCCGTTCTTTCGTCGTGCAGAGCCCTTTAGTCAGCCCTCAGTTCTTCTTGAGGAGAAATTGGTCTATGAATAGGTGTAATTTGGTATTGTCTGCGGAGGAGGTGAGTTCAGGGTTTTCCTCCAGCGCCATCTTGGACCGGAACTGTAGCTTTTTCAACGTTAATTGAAACAATGGGCAGGCTTACCACTCTGGACTTGTTTCCTTGCTTGTTATTGGGGAGTTAATAGGTAATGTCCGTAGTATTTTTTTTCTAGGGCTAAATACCACAAACTGTGACATAAACAACCAAAATTCATTGTCTCACAGTTCTGGAGGCTAGAACTCTGAAATCAGTGTGTCATCAGGGCTGGTTCCTTCTGTGGTCTGGTGAGAAGAGGATCTGCTCCAGGCCTCGCTGATTTGAAGATGTACATCTTCTTCACATGTCTCTTTATGTTGTCTTCCCTCTGTGCGTCCCTGTGTCCAAAAACTGTCCCCTTTTTATACGGACACCAGTCATTTTGGGTTAGGGTCCATCTTAATAACCTCAGTTTAACTTGATTATTTCTCTGAAAATCCCATCTCCAAGTAAGGACACACTCAATCCTTAAAAACGTCCCAAAGCCTTTTATTTTCAGCTTTAATGTTTTGTCAAGGCCATATTTGTCCTAATCTCTACCTCTTAGGTTGTTTTAGTGAGAGAAACACAAATGCACCTGGCTTCAACTCAGTGAGAGGCATTTGTTAGTTCACAGAATCCAGAGAACATGAAGTGCCAGAGACGCAGCCCAGGCCCTGACATGCTGTCAGGATTCTCTCTCCATTGGCTCAGTTCGGCTTTGTATCAGCTCTGTTTTCTTTCTTCATAGACTGACTTCTCACATAACAAAACACGAAACTGCTGGCACCTTACAAAGCTTCCAAGGGTGGACCTGGGGAGGGAGAGGTTTGCCTAACTATCTTCCTTGCAGTTTAGACAATCACAGCGCATGGCCACCCGAGGGCCCTGCTTGGATCAGGTGCTAACTCCGTCTGTGCCCCTGGAAGGGGGCAGCTCTGCTGGATCCACAGGTGGGCTGGGAGGGGAGTGAGTTTGTCCCAGGAGTGTGGTGCTTCATGGGGGAGGCAGTTCCACAGAATTTACTATAGTGGCACTCAGAAACCACTGCAGGCATCATACTTCAGTTTTGAGCAATTTTGGACTCAGATATAACTCCGCAGAGGTTTACGACTTGTTTCAGAAGTAGAGCTAAGCCACTTAATTAAAATCCGGAATTAAAACTCTGACGTGGAGGTTTGTGAGGAGTGTTGCTCCCTATAACGCTCCCTTTGGGGGCCTGCCAGTCAGACTCAGGGAGTTCTTAGTTTATACCTGTGTGTAGTCAGATAGCCTCGACTTTCAAGGTTGAGACCAAATATACATTGTTCAGAGAGGAAAATCCATGTTAAAGTTTGTATTTACTCCTACAAATTTCTCTGACAGTTCGACATATGTCATTAAAACTCACAGTAAAATGTACAAACACAAATAATTTTTTAAAATACCCATTTTCCTTCTACTATCCACCTTCTCCCTCTCTCTCTTTTTCTATAGCTCTTGGTGTTTTCTTAATTTCAGAGTATTGTCTGATTTGGATGGGATGTATCAACTTCCTCTACTGAAATTCTTCAGATCGCTTCTCTGTCAGTGGTATGGGGCTTTCCCTGAAAAAAAAAAAAAAAAAAAAAAGAAAAATGCTGTCAGGGAAGCAGTTTGCAGATCAAGTAGAGAACAGGAAACAGGGTGCTATTATTAGCCATGGAGAAGGCAGTGAGTTTGCTGGTTACATGAGGGAAATGGTAGCCATCTGGGAAGGAAGAGACAAATGGGCAATGGGTGATCTCAGCTCTTGTATCCTTCTTTCTGTCTTCCACCAGAAATGAAAAAAAAAAAAAAAAAAAAAAAAAAAGTCCAGAATTTGTGCTCTAATCTTTCCATCTGTCTTCTGTCCTTTGAATCCAACCCACCCAAGAATAATGGTGTCTTGATTGGAAATATTTCAAGGTTGATTATAAAATCCCTAGTTCGAGTCAGCGGACACAAGTGAGAAGTAAAACCTCAAGCACCTTCCCAGGGAAATGTTATTTGTATCACACTTTGCTTTCGCTGTGTTACAGTTTATAAAACTGTGGACAGCCCTTTCTCAAGTTGCTGTGTATTTCTTCACGGTTCATAACAACCTGACTGTTGGTTCACAATTTCATTTCTAATTAGAGTCTTTGGCATGTGAAAATGCAGAGCTGCTTTCCTTCTAGTCCCGGCTCTGTTGGCTTCCTTCTCTCACCTCTTCCTTTGTTTTTCGTCTGCATCTCTTTTATTCAGCAGCCAGTTGGGTGTGTCTGGGGCTGCCTTCTCACCCCTGGCCATGGCATCCTCAGTCCTTAATTTCTGGCAGACTTTTCCCCAACGCTTGTCAAGTTCCATTTCTCTCTGGGTTTTCTTAGTATAAAAAGCTCAACCATCACTCATTGCGTTTTGAAGATAATGTGGGTTGTGAGCCTGGAATGACTTGAATAAACTTGCAATAAATGACCCTATCCGAATGCAGAGACGACTATGCACAGGGCGCAGGCGATAACCAGCGCATGAAGACAGTATCAGTAAAAGCTGTCAGCTCCCTGGCAGGAACACCGAGAACTGCCACAGGCAACTCCTCCTAATAGAACTTCGGCAGCAAACAGTTTCTTTCGGTGACATTGTCCTCACCAGCCTCCAAACATTCTCCCTCTGTAGGCACTCCCCCTCCAATCAGAAACTGAAATTCCAATCAGCGGGCTGAAACGCTTGTCAGCAAACCACTGAATTCTTAATCTCCTGAAAATTAAGGAACCAAATCTCGACATAGGACAGATTCATAGCAGCAGCCTCTGAACAAAGTCATCTTTCTCCTCTCTTTTCTCGAAGCCCCCCACTGTGCCTGCTCATGTCATTAAAAACAAAATGACACCAGGTGGGGAGTGCATGGAGATGACGTCATATATATATAATCTCATTGTATGACTAGGATCCCAGGTGAAGCCGACAAAATTCCTAGGATAACAACTTTGGTGCTATTGGGTTATGGTTCGATATGCAGAGTAATCCTAGGAATCTGTTGCTTTTAGTTGCAAGGTCTGAGTGGTACATTTGCTTAGTTTCCCAAAGGAGTCCAGCATTTTCTGAGCATGCGCCTTGTCTTTGGGTTGAATGAGTTCAAGAATCTCCCTCTAACAAAACAAAGCAAAACAAAACAAAAATGTGCATATGTGTGTTTCATCTTGAAAGATTTAAATAATTGTGTGAATAAAGTTAAACTCGATATCAGATCAATAATAAATGGCATGGTTGCACAAAAATAAGTGAAGCAAGTGATAGGTAAGGTACAGACATCGTTATAGGTCATCTGTCAAAGGTCCCTAGCAGGATGGCTACAAGCAGCTCCTGATCTAAAAGATCCATAGCTTCTAGAAACGGAGAACAGCCTTCAACTGACATCCAGCAAGGAAATGGGACTTCCATCCTAGAGCCACAAAGTCCTGAATTCTACCAACAACCTGCACTAAGGAGGAAACTATCCTCCCCTCTAGCCTCTGGGAAGGAATGCAGCCCTGGTAACACCTTGATTTGGGCCCATGAATCTCTAAGCAGAGACCCGGATGAGTTCACCAGACTCCTGATCTACAAAAATGATGTGGTCGTACATTTGTGCTGTCCTAAACTGCCAAGTTGATAAGAATTTGTTAGAGCAGCAGTAGGGAACCGATACTGTAGGCAGTCAGTTCATCTGATGGGCCGAGTCGGTGGCCTGAGGTGAGGGGTCCTGGCTGGGTGACACATTGTCTCTGACTCAAGTTGCAGTAGACAGGGTGGCCTAAAGGGCTGGGCCCGACTCAGATATCTATTCTCAGAACCATCTGGATGGAAGGTTGGGAGGAATGATTTCTCCAAACACACACAGGACCCCTTTCCTGAGGGGAGGAGGGTGAATGTTAGGCGGAAACATAACATATGATTCCCACAGGAGCACCAGATTTTATCTTGATAGCAGATGGGTGTCTCTGGAATGCTATGTGTCAGAATTGCCCTCTGTCCTGTGCTGGGGCCAATAGCTCAGGAGACAGCATGTCCGAGTTATAGAGCAGAGCCTCCTGTGGACCAGGGAAGCTGAGGCAACGTTTTGTCAACACTCTGCCTTAATTAGGAGTGTGCCTCATCATCCCCTCTGGAACTTGGGCAGTATTTGGATGATGTAATAGTCAGTATATTTAGACCCTGCTCTAAGCCTAATAAAGTAGAATGTCTGGAATGAGGCCCGAGCACCTGTATTTTAAAATGCCTCCACAGGTGAATTTGGTGCAAGTGTTGGTCTGGAACAGGGGTTGGCCAGCAAAATTTTCTTGCGAAGGGCTAAATAGTACTTTCAGCTTTCTGGGCCATGCGATCTCTGTGGCAAGCACTCAGGTCTGCCATTAGAGAGGGAAACACCATATAGAGATAATTCCTATACGCATGGATGTAGCCATGTTCCAATAAAGTTTTATTTACAAAAGCAGATGGTGAGTTGGATTTGGCTCCTTGGCTGTAGTCTGTGACTCGTGGTCTAGAGCATGATCTTTACAGAGAAGCATGCCTGGAGGGAGAGCAGAATTTTCTGGAAGGTGAGACATTGTCAAGAGGGATACCATCCCCTGGTAGATGGGGCATAAAGGATAAATCCATAATTTGTTTAGAGAAAGGAAAAGTGCCTGATGGAAAGCATACATTTCTAAGAAAAGACAGATGTGCTCTTTATAGCTGTGTGCACAGTAACATTGCATTCTGTTCCCCCTTTGTGACGCATAGGCCATAGGCAGCAGTTAACCAAAACTAAACAAAAGGAAACATAGTATTTAAAATAAAAACAGAAGAAGTAAATCCCATCATTTTCAACAACATGGATGACTCTGGAAGACATTATGCCAAGGGAAATAAGCTGCTCATAGGACAAATAATGCACGATTCCACTGATAGCAGGTATGTAAAATAATCAGACTCAAAGAAGCAGGTAAGACAATAGTGGGTGCCAGGGTTGTGGCGGGCAGGGAGAAATGGGGGGTTGTTCAGTTGGTATAAGGTTTCAGTTAAGCAAGATGAGTAAGTTCTAGAAATCTGCTGTACAAAACGGACCTGTAGTTAACAACACAGTGTCTCATATGTCAAAGTTTGTTAAGAGGCTGAATCTCATGTTGTGTTCTTACCACAGAAAATAACAACTAAAAGAAGCACAAGAAACTTTGGGAGGGGTTGGATTTGTTTATTACCATGATTGTGGTGGCATTATCACAGGTATTTGCATATGTCCATACTCATCAAATTGTACGTATTAAATCGTGTGCTTATTTGTATAGTAATTATACCTCAATCAGGCTTTTAAACAATAGAATTATTTAAAAATAGAATTATGGCTTCAGATTTTAAATCAGGTAACTGTACCTGTTTTATCCTTTGTTAGTTTAGAGGAGTAAAAAATTAAGCCAAGTGAATAAAAAAATTGAAGAATAAATAAAAAATTAGAGAAGCATAAAAATAGTGCCTAGAGTATATTTTGGGTTTTGAAATTTAATATCCCAAAAAGAAAGTATTAAGTGGTTACTTAAATTATCTGTTATTTATTTTTTAAAATTTTTATTTATTTTTTAAAATTTCTTTTCAGTGTTCAGAATTCATTGTTTATGTACCACACCCAGTGCTCCATGCAATACTTGCCCTCCATAATATCCACCACCAGGCTCACCCAACCTCCCACCCTCTACCCTCCAAAACCCTCGGTTTATTTCTCAGAGTTAACAGTCTCTCATGGTTTGTCTCCCTCTCTGATTTCCCCCAACTCCCTTCTCCTCTCCATCTTCCCATGTCCCCCGTGTTATTTCTTATGCTCCACAAATAAGCGAAACCATATAATAATTGACTCTCTCTGCTTGACTTATTTCACTCAGTATAATCTCTTCCAGTCCAGTCCATGTTAATACCAAAGTTGGGTATTCATCCTTTCTGATGGAAGCATCATACTCCATAGTATATATGGACCACATCTTCCTTATCCATTCATCCACTGAAGGGCATCTTGGTTCTTTCCACAGTTTGGCGACTGTGGCCATTGCTGCTATGAACATTGGGGTACAGATGGCCCTTCTTTTCACTACATCTGTATCTTTGGGGTAAATACCCAGTAGTGCAATTGCAAGGTCATAGGGAAGCTCTATTTTTAATTTCTTAAGGAACCTACACACTTTTTTCCAAAGCGGCTGCACCAACTTGCATTCCCACCAACAGTAAAGAGTGCAAGAGGGTTCCCCTTTCTCCACATCCTCTCCAACACACGTTGTTGACTGTCTTCTTAATTTTGGCCATTCTAACTGGTGTAAGGTGGTATCTCAATGTGGTTTTGATTTGAATCTCCCTCCGTTATTACATGGAAGAAGTACAAAGCAAGGGCTGTACAGAAAGTTTAGAGCAAAATGTTATAAAATCGGGTAGGTTTTTTAAAAAAAGGTTCCTATTGAAAGAGTGTGGATTCTCTTTTATTTAGAAGATTTGGGTTAGTTTTTGTGTCTTAATTTCTTCATTCTAGAACTGGTGACCTTGCGCAAGCTACTTAAGTTGAGATAATGGTATTATCTACCTCTGTTAGATAGTTGTGAAGAACCATAGACATCTTTATTTAAATAAAGATGTTTTGTAAATGGTAAAAAGATCCTAAAATATAGGTTGTTAAAATATGATAACTCTCTTGGATGTACTGGAACTGGTGTCTTTGGAAGATTTCTATTCTATTCTGAGATTCGTTTATTTTTCAGAAGTGCATTTTTTCCTAAACACTTCAGTATGATACTCACGCATATGAAACAATGTGCTGTAGCATTATCTGCATACTTAAAATGGGAATATTCTCACTTCATGATTAATGTTAGGGTGAGAAGCTAGCTCAAAATATTTATGGCATGTTTAAGGCTGATTAATCTTATGATCTCACAAACCTGATTTGTTTCACAGTTTCTAAGCTAAAATAGGATGTATGTTATTGAGCTATAAAGGTCTTGGAATGAAATTTTCTCATATCTTCATATTTGTATATGAGCAAGCATAAGAAATGGCATTTTGCTGGCTGAGTTGCAGCTCAGACTCGGATGTCTGTGAGCTTTGCTGGGTGCGGAGCTGGGGGTGTGTGTGTTGTGGGGTGGGGGGTGGTTCAACGTCTTCCCTAATACTTTGGATACAGTTATTGATCAGTATGGGAGCTTAATTCTGTAACTGGCAGGAGAGAATGTAGTTTGCTTGGGGATGGAGGCCGCGTGGGGGGAAAGGATAGATTGATTCAAATGGAGTGGGTAGCACGGTGTCCCATTCCAGTCTGGCTCTTGGATTCAGGCTGATCGCAGGAACGAGGTCTAAGGCTGTTGGAACTATATTTACCAGAGGGCTGTGAACCTCTTGGCGCAAGTAAGTGACACAGTGACACAAAGTCGAGGAGACAGTTATTCTCACCATTTCTGAACAGAGCCCTGCTGTTTGATGAGTCTCTGGACACCAAGGGTAAGCTAGAGTATGGATCGCAGGGACCCCTGTGCATCCCTGGTAAGAACATATATCAGAGCGGATCCTGTGGGTGGCACATAAAAGTGGTTAGTGAAATAGAGATGGCTTTTTACATTTACCCCCCACCCCTCACTCTTTGTATATACCAGAGAAACCTATGCTAGCGTCAGAGTCATGGAAAGCAGCCTAGTGTTCAAAATGAAGAGAAAGAAAAATTGAACAGGGGCGGATACATGTTATGGAATAACACAAAGCGGTTGGAAGCCACTAATGACATGTACATTCTGCAACATGGACAGATTTTTTTTTTTTTAAATATCATGTTGAACAGGAAAAATCAGAAGCAATAAAATCCATAGTTACCATTCATGGAAATAAAAACACTACAGATTTTAAAAGATCAAACATACCCACGAATATATACCAAGAAAAATGAGCATCACAAGGAGAAGGGGGAGAAAGTAGGATTGAAACTCTGAGAACGGATCACTGTGAAAACTGATAAGATGTAAGGTAGGGGCATACATCTGGCCTTGGGTTATGTGGCTCTACTATAGTTCCATTCTTTATTTTTTATTTTTTTCAATTTAAATTTTACTTAATTAACACAGTGCAATATTGGTTTCAGGAGTAGAAGTCAGTGATTCATCACTTACGTATAATACCCAGTGCTCATCACAACCCTCCTTAATCCCCATCCCCCATTTAGCACGTCTCCCACCACGTCCTTTATTTTAAAATGATCTACTTGTTTCCACTTTATTTATCTACAGGATTCCTTCTCTTTGCTTACCAAATCAGATAGATTTTAAAAGATAAAAATGGGAAGATCAGTACAATAAGAATATTAGGTACCTATTGATATCTAATTGGACAGCTTGGATGGCATTATATGGTAATTTGTAGATGACCTAGTACCTGAAAAATATTGATGGTATATATATGTATATATGGAATTAAGATATTAATTAAGGTATTAAGAAGATGGACTTAAGGTCACTGATCAGATGAATGTAGGATAGGGAGAATATCCTGGACTTACCAGGTGAATGAATCCAATGTAATCACAAGGGTGATTAAAAATAGAGGAGGAGGCAGAGTTCAGAATCAGAGGCAGATGCAATTACGGAAGAATGGTCATGGAGATACAGTGATGGCAGCTTTGAAGATGGAAAATGGGGGGCCATAGTGAAGGTAGAAACTGGAAAAGGCAAGTAATGAATTCTTCTCCGGAACCCCCAGTAGTTGTTGAAATCTGGATTTCTGCCCTGGGAGGCCTGTATCAGATATCTAATTTATAGAACTGTAGATTATGAGAGTGTGTTACTCTAAGCCACGGAATTTGAGGTAATTTATTGCAACAGCAACAGAAAATTAATGTACTTTCGTATGTTTGTTGCTCTACAGGCATAATCATAGGGCTATATAACAATATGCCCTCAACTTAAGCTGTTTGTACCTGCTGAGAATATCGTTTCTCTTTTTCTAGGGTCCACTATTTCTTAAAAGTCATTAATTTTTGAACTCAGAAGGTAGATTCCAGACTAAACTATTTGAAAAATACAGAGTACTTATTAGTCATTCCAAAATGAGGAAAAAAGTCAATGGAAAATATTAATATTTCATGGAAAGAACAAACCTCAGGCTATTCTAGATAATTAGGGGAAAAAGTTTTAAAGGAGAATTAACTTTTTATTTTAAGTTAATATTATGAAGTTTTAGTCAGCTCTGGAATAATTTTGTCCAAAATTATATAGCAACCAAAATAATGTTTTTTGTCTTGGTAAGAAAGTTTTGGAACTGGTATTATTATCAATAATAGCGGAGACTGGTTATAAAGAAAGCAATTTTTTTTCTTTTTTGAACACAGTATGTCTGAAGACGAAGATGTAAATTTCCCAAGAATGGCTCCCATTATGATTTTTTTCTACATTTACCATTTTTTAATTTAATTGGACTGTTTATGTGTGTAAACATATGATGAAACCTAATGTCCAGTGAATATGGGTGGAGGAAACATCTTAAGTGACCAGTATCTCTTCAAGGTTGAATATTGAGACATTGATCAACAAAATGGCACAGACGTGAGGGGTTTGGACTGCAGCTTGTGCTCTGATAATTATCCTGCAGGGAAGTGGCATGACATTCCCAGTGTATGCCAAAGAACAGACCTGAGCAGACCCAACAGATGAATTTCCAGTGGCAAATTGATTTGCCTTTCTTAAGTTGCTGTTGAAATAGCCATAAATGGACAAATAACTAGAAAACATTAAGATGTCTAAATGTTTTGTGAAACTCAAAAATAGAACGTGCTATTTCAGCAGAGTCATGCTTTAACACATGCTCTGGGTGTGGAGAGAGCTATAGAAGTGCTGAGAATTTCTCTGGCAGACTTGAATTTATTTTGAGAAGGGAGGCTTAAGTATGTGTGTGTTTATTATATTAAACCACTGCTAAATTAATAATTAGTGAGCCTCCTGTGGAAAACGAAAGGCGATGCTTTTAGTTCAGCTTCACATATTAGCAGGTCCATTTGTGTGCTTTTCAGATGGCTTTAAAGATAATTATTTTATGGTGTTGTTTTCCATAAGTTTTTTTCTTCTTCGAAAAATACAAATACAACTTGCCTAATGGAACGCTGTGTAATTATTGTAAAGGAACTTACTTGAGGTTCAATGATTTTGAATAATCCTCAACATCACTCGCAAATTCTTTGGGATATTACTAATGGTTTAAATGGGATCTAGAGATTCAGCATCCTTCATTCCCTTCAGAAAGTAAAAACCCATGGATACCTTCAAGCTAACTGGATACCATATAAAGAATTATACCAAATGGGTGTGGTGGTATTTTGTAGTAGTTATGATTCTACAGTGGTGGTGAAGGTGAATAAAGTGTATTGAATGAGTTTATGTGAGTTAAAGTATTGAGGAAATTTACAAGTATTTGCATACATGTATCATTTTCCCCAAGTAACTCCACAGAGCTATATCTGTTCTGTTTTCTGTTTTTAACATTACAAGTAAATTGGATCCTATCGAGTAGCTGCATCCCTCCCAAGCCGCTCCCCCCAACCCCAGGGATTTCTACTGCATTCTCGCCTCTGAGATTCAATTCAGAGGGGAGAGGAGGTAGTGGAGAGTAAAGTCCTGAATTCTACCAACAACCTGCACTAAGGAGGAAACTATCCTCCCCTCTAGCCTCTGGGAAGGAATGCAGCCCTGGTAACACCTTGATTTGGGCCCATGAATCTCTAAGCAGAGACCCGGATGAGTTCACCAGACTCCTGATCTACAAAAATGATGTGGTCGTACATTTGTGCTGTCCTAAGCTGCCAAGTTGATAAGAATTTGTTAGAGCAGCAGTAGGGAACCGATACTGTAGGCAGTCAGTTCATCTGATGGGCCGAGTCGGTGGCCTGAGGTGAGGGGTCCTGGCTGGGTGACACATTGTCTCTGACTCAAGTTGCAGTAGACAGGGTGGCCTAAAGGGCTGGGCCCGACTCAGATATCTATTCTCAGAACCATCTGGATGGAAGGTTGGGAGGAATGATTTCTCCAAACACACACAGGACCCCTTTCCTGAGGGGAGGAGGGTGAATGTTAGGCGGAAACATAACATATGATTCCCACAGGAGCACCAGATTTTATCTTGATAGCAGATGGGTGTCTCTGGAATGCTATGTGTCAGAATTGCCCTCTGTCCTGTGCTGGGGCCAATAGCTCAGGAGACAGCATGTCCGAGTTATAGAGCAGAGCCTCCTGTGGACCAGGGAAGCTGAGGCAACGTTTTGTCAACACTCTGCCTTAATTAGGAGTGTGCCTCATCATCCCCTCTGGAACTTGGGCAGTATTTGGACGATGTAAAGTCTCAGCTCCTGCCTCCTTTTCATGGTCCAGAGCCAGGACCTACAGTGGCCAGAAGGCATTTCTTCCAGTGAGGTGAAAAATTTCCTGATCTTTACCTTCTCTGATATTCTAACATCTCTTCACTAGAACTAACTGTAAAATCATGCTCAGATTTGTAAGTTTTGCTGTTAATATGCAAAAGGTTTTTAATTTTTTTTTTTTTTTTGCTCTTTATATAATCTTCCCACATACCACCAACCAAGCCAGGCTTTCAACTCTTTCCTTATAGAGGAACATAAGGATGTTTAGGGAGAAGCCCAAAGCCAAGCCAGGTTCTCTTTGTTCCAGACTGCCTCCAAAGAGGTGGGGAGCCAAGGAGGCGAGGAGGTCCAAATTTATGCTCCTTCTAAAGAGTTGGAAGAAAAAATTCTTCATCCATCTGGACATATTCTACTTCTTAGAATCAGATTTGAGGGTTTGCACGTAGAGTGGCCACATCATGGCTGTTGGTTGGTTTGTTTTATTTTCTTTACCTTCAACATTGTGGGAAAAAAGTGGGAGGGTACTTTTACAGCTACCTTGTGTAGGGCAGATGGGTTTCTCTAGGGTGAAGAATCTCTGGAATCCTGGACACCAAGATCTCAGCTAGTTCTGGGATTCCTGGAGACTGGCTTGAACACAGGGCAATGGGCCACAAGGTAGGCATCACTGGGAGAAGCTAAGTCATAGGAAGGGACATTGAGGGAGACGTTGCTGGCAGGTTCCCGGAGGTGGGGGACATAGAAGTCTGAGTTGTGTCATTCCCAGAGCAAACTCATGAATAGAGTGGGTGGGCTTTGGATGGCTGTTTGTTGAAGGGGTGGGAATATTTGAGAGGTTCAGAGAACAGACATGGAGCAGGAAGCTACTTCAGCTTATAATAAATTAATCATATTCACTTTCATGGCCACTGGGGAGGAATCCATGGGTGAAGTGCCTTATAAAATGTTTCCACCATCCCTTGGGAAGTGGAGGAAATGGATTTCTCGCCAGTGGAGGCAAGAGCACTAAAGATATCATCTGTAAATAAAGGACCACGACATGGGCCCTTTAGTGTTTACCTGTGGTCCTCTAACTTCTGGGGAACCTTCAACAGCAACGAGAGGTAGATGAGCCCCAGCGTTGCAAGCAGAACTGTGTGTGTGCACCTTCGTGCATTTTTGTCTCAGGAGAGATTCTCGTGTTTCCAACAGATTCTCAACAGAGTCTCCTACTCCAAAACACGAGGGTCATACGTTAAAAGACATGTTACACAAGCAAGTGGCACGTAACTTGTTACCTTAAAATCCTCTCTTCTGGGGTGCCTGGGTGGCTCAGTGGGTTAAGCCGGGTTCCTGGGATCATGACCCGAGCCAAAGGCAGAGGCTTTAACCCACTGAGCCACCCAGGCACCCCAAGAATATCTTTAAATCATCGGGATCTCTTACAGGGACCCAGCTTTGGAAAATTCATCTGGGAGTGGAGAAGCACATGTGAGGATGAACAGGAGCATATGATAAATAACTGACTGTAAAGGGCAAGTTTCTGTGAGGAATTAGCGACTCATCCTCAGGAGGCCTTTATTTACTATAAAAATCTGAGTGCCTTTTGCTGTTACCAGGCTGAGAATTACAGCGAAATTGATTCTCCACACAGACTTTCCCGATGGTCCCAATAAACCATTAGGCCCTCCCGGCCTTTACCTTTCTTGTCAGCAGCTGCCCTGCAGTGGTCAGAACCAGCCTTTCAGCAGCAATCAGTGGTAATAAGTTGGAGCTCCCGCAATGGATGGTGTCATTCGTCTGGACAGTGTGCAAGCAGCAGTTATGAAATGCTTCACAGATCAGAGTGCTTGTACTTGGTCCCTCCCTCCCATCAATTTTCTGGGTGGCAGAGCTTAATGAAGGCACAAGGCAGGTGATGTGGGGACTGTAGGAACACGGATGCAGTGCTTTCCGTCCTGGTCACAAGGACCAGATTTTGCTTAGTACGATGGCTCAGAATTCCTTCTTCCACCATCGTAATTGATGCTTAACCCTGATGGTTGTGATAAAAAAGGGGTGTGGAGGGAGGAGAGAAGCACGCACATGTTTTTTTTCTTACCTCTCTCTATAACAGCGGTATTGCGCTCTAACATTTCTTTTTGCTTCTTTCTTAGAATTTTTCATCTCTCTGCTTACAGCCCATCTCTTCCTGCATGTTGTTTACTTTTACCATCAGAGCTTCTAGCATCTTCTTAATCATCGTTGTTTTAAATTCCCCGTCTGATCATTTCAATGTCTTGCCATAGCTGAGTTGGGTTCTGATGCCTGTTCTGTGTCTTTGAACTGCGCTTTTGTCTTTTAGTGTGCCTTGTGATTTTTTTTGTTGTTGAATGCCAGACATGAGGTACTGGGCGGAAGGAACACCGGAGTACGGGCTGTTAGTGATGTGGCCGTGAGGGATCTGAGGAGCGGACATGTTCTCCAACCCTGTGATTAGGTCTTTCAGTGAGCCTGTGACTCTCAGTTGTGAATGGCACAAGTTCTTCTCTGTCTCCTCCCTCCTCAGGTAGGACAGACAGACCAGGGCGGGGCTGGTGTTGGCTATTTTCCTCCCCACCCAGGTCAGTTCGGCTCTGCTAATGACCCAATGGTTTAGGGTCTGGTAAAACAGTTTCTCTTAAGTGTAGGCCCTGTTACGAACAAAATACTCTGGCATTTGTCAAAATTGTTACATTTCTCCTCTTCCTTCCGGAAGCAAGAGGGGATTTTTCTTTGATCTTTGTTGGGCAATCCTTGCTGAACTTCTGGAGGTAAATCCACAGAACCATGGGAATGTCCTGGAGTTTTTGTGTCTCAGACCAGTCCACCTGGAACCTGCAGCAATTAGTCAACTGCAGTCTTGGCTTAGTTCTTATAGGAGTTTCTGCTCCGGTAAGTTGTGATTCTCTTATCGGTTTGTCCCTCCAGTTTTGGGGTCTGCTGCTTTCCCTGTGACTTTGCTTCTCTTTTGGAGCTGAGACTTGTTGATTTTTCAGTTTGGCTTTCTCACTTATTGTTACAATGGACAGGCTACTTCCACGGTCCCTGCATGCTTGACTGAAAACCTGAAGTCTGTCCCTGGCTTTTTAATAAAAAATTTCAATACGTTCCTTACATTTTATAAAAAGGATTTTGGAAGTCTTCTCTGCTATAAAATGAGCCTCTTTGAGCAATTCAGTAATAACTAACTTATGGTTTAAGTACTCCGTATATGCAGATGGTTCTCAAAATTATGTTTCTAACTCTGGTTTCTCTATTATGCTTTTGATTTGCTTGCCGGTCCTGGGTTAGACTGATATATTTGAAGAAGCAAACCTCAGGCCGAAATGTCCAAAAACTGCAGCCAGTATCTCCTTGCTTTTATACTGAGATTGTCACTTGCCACCTGCTTTTCCAGCAACATCTGTGATCTCAAGTAGTGACACTGACATTTACCCAGTTCGACTCTGGCCTTTTTGACCTTGACGGGAAACTTTGTACTGGTTTCCACCTGAGCTTCATTTCTCCTATTCCGCGTCCTTTGAATCCCATATTTAGGTAACGTCAATCCGCTTGTGGTTCTCTGGACATACCATACTGTGCTTTGAGAACATGTCTAGAGTTATTCTCTTCTATTGGCTTGTAATGCTTTCCCCATACTGCATATTTTCTCTCCTCCGAAGCCTTTTTACGTGACTGGGGGAGAGGAAGTCCTGGGGTGAACTCCATGTTGTATGCAAATCATCTGCTTAAATGTCCATCTTCCTTTGTAGGCTAAACCTTTCAAGAGCGAAGACTATGTCTTATTCATCTTTATATTATCATTGCCCAGCACATGCTAAATGTTCACTAAGTGTCACTTGAACAAAGAGAGGGAGAGAGAATGGAACTAGAATCTATTAAGTGCAAGATACTTAGCCAGGTGTTTTGCATGAGTAAGAAGACAGGAGGAAATTTAAATAATACGGAGTGAATTGTGTCTTATTTTCCTTTCACTTTCAAGAAGGTATTGGTCTTCCTGTTTCTGAAGAGATGCAATTAATTTATTGACTTTTTTGGACTGTTGGGTCCTTTTCTCTCCAACCACCCTGCCGTGGGGTGACAAGCACTGAGTAAGTACTTGTGTTGATCAGATCACTCTAGGGTATTAGTAGAGAATATTTGCTATCAGATTTTGCTCTTCTGATCTCCCCTTCCCATCTGCCTCCCCATTTTCTTTTCTTCATGGCTGGAGTGCATCTAAGATTTGTTGCTCTGTTCAATCTCTTAGGCTTAAGGGAGCAGAAAGAATTCCTCCAACTTTCCTATTTCCTTTTTCCAACATCACCCCATGCTGCAAAGAATAGGAAAAGTATAAGACTGAATAAAAAATAAGGTAGAAAGTTCCTCAGAGTATTGTTAGAAGTTATAGTTAATTAAAATTTGAGAATATTACTTGTAAAAGATTGTCTATGGAGAAAAGGCCCAGAACATGAATTCATAAATAAATAAAATGAATAATCCCATTTCCCATAAGAGACAGATAAAAAATGGATTTTTTTTCCTTAAAATAAGTTAAATTGCAAGGAAGGAGAATAGGACCAATTGTGAATTTAAATGATGCCCAAATATTGCAATTATAAACACATTTCTTATAAAGAGTGAAATATTTCTTTAGTATTACAGATTAAATTTAATTTCAAACCTCTGTAAGGAGAATTTATTAAGTAGAGGTGTCATTTGGAAAGGAATTACTTTGGCACATGGATTTTTTTCTCTCTTTTGGGTTCTTAAATCACACCAGCTGATTCTGGATTGAACTTCAGAAAAGTTCCTTTAAGTGCAAACACTTTTTAAAAACAATGTGGTAAAATATTTTTTGGAGGGTGGAGCCAGTAGAGTAGATATCATCACTTATCAAATGTTGGCTTTATTGACTGTAAGATTCTCAAATGTGAGAAAACATTTATAAACCAGCTGAGACTTAAAATCACCAACTCCTAACATCCAGTGGGGATGGAGATAGCTATCTTCCAGAATATATAGCTTTGAGCAGATTTACCTTCAATAAATGTTCAAAAATACATTTTGAAAGAACTGAATCCTATTTAAATAATATAAAGTGAAATCATTGGCAAAGCATTGGTGCCTGCACATTTACTTAAAGAGCAAATCATCTATCATCTGTTTTCCTTTCAAGTCATCTTCCTATTGGGAAGTTTGGAGAAATCGTTCTATACTTCATTTTGCTGGAACTTATGAATAATTACATCTGTCAAAATTTGTGCATACAGCTTCTGTCCTAAGACCTTGTCTTTCTGTGATCGAGAGCAAAGATACTCCGACGTGTATGAACTGCGCATGATCCACTATGGACTTGCCCACAGCTGGACTGCTTCTAGAGTCCTAGTGATCAGTGGGTTCATTTGTGTGAGGTTACTAACAAGTGAAAGGACCGCTGGTAGTAAATGACATAAGTGACACTGTCTCTTCTCAGAGAACCCAGAATGCTTAATTTTAAATGACTCAAGAATTCAGTTGGGTGGGTTTCTTGTTTGTGATCAAAGATCCCTGCATCTCCCTTCTGGATTCTTTCCAGTCACCTAACTTTTCCTGTGTTTATACTTTTCACATCTGTTTTTGTGAAAATGATTCCTACATCTTACTCTTCTCCTATACTTTGAGGGTGATTAATAACTGTGAGAAGGAAATGTCAAAGCTCAGAGGGCTGGTTGGGGCTTCTTGAACCACTCTCAAAGATCCTAGGTTCAACCCACAGAAAAGCATTTTATAAATTTAAGGGAATTCTAAAGATAGCCCCGTTGTACCCTGGAGATTTTCACAATTGCTTCTTTTGTAAATACTTTGGGAAGAGAAGCTGCTTTAGCTAAAGGTCGTATGTTAAATATGTTTGAAAGCGGTCTATGCTTATTGAAGGAACACTGGGAGTGGGAGTTTTGAGAAAGTTTTGGGAAAGTAGAATGGTATGAGGTGTTAGCTATTCTTACTTCTAACCTTAATAAATCATAGGTCTCTTCTTGGTGGTGAATTCCATGTAGAGCATATTGAGCCAAAATAAGAGGAAATTTTGTGGTGTTTTGCTCTGAGTTTTTGTTATGATCAGCTTATGACCTTGTAGGCAAAGAGACATTAGTGAGAGGTGTCTTGAAATTTCCATGAATTACTTTGTGACTTTGGATTTGTTACTCATTGTTTTATTAAATCCTCTCATAAACACTTTGACTTATACTTGATTGGTTTCAAGTAACAGGGGAAAGCGAGCATCTGAGCGTGAAGTCAGAGGGTTACTCAATGGCTGAATAGGGTTCTGACCCCTGTCTGAAGTCCCCAGGGCTCCCTGGGCATACCCTGTGTTTATGACGGCTTTCAATTCCTTTCCTTTCTGTCAAAACTTCTCTCCTCAGAGCCCTGGTGCTGCTGGGGGTAGCCTGCTAACCTTATCATTGAATCCATGCTGGTGTGTTATCAAGAGCTAATCAGATCACCTGCTGTTTTTCTGATAATATAACTGCTTTTTAATAGAGATATTCTTCAGATAATTTATTAATATCAAAGCATGGATCTGATGTTGACATTAGAGTCACCTGGCCAACAGATGGGGCAAACATTGTTGGGACACAGGTCTGATAGTGTCCTTCCAAATTGAAGTATACTGTAGGCAACTGAAGAGAATTGGCTTCAGTAATCCTTACCCTTTTGCATGGATATTATCAAGGAGATAGAAGGTGGACAAAGTCTCTTTTGGTATAATATTTTAGTCCTGATTCACAGGAATTTATGGTCCTGTTACTACTTGTACTGCATATTTCGACAACAAATCAAGGTGACCCCAATAGATTCAAGTAAGTCTCCTGTTCCACTGCTCACTCACTACTTTCTAATGGCCTTCACTGGCCATGCCACATTTCTGGTGCTTGGTGATGCCCAAGTCATCCCGCATCTGGGTCTTGGTTTTCTCATCTGTAGGGTAAAATGGTGGCACTCACCATTTTACATTTACACTTTACATTTGGCACTCACCATTAATGGCTCTTAGTGGTCTTCAAGGTTCCTTTCAGTTCTAACAATCAGTGTTTCAGTGTTTGACCCACACTAATTGGTTTGTCCTCAAGCCATAAAATGCCTGCATTTCTGGAATGCACAATGGAATGAACAATGTCTGTTTACAGATTCGAGATTGAGAAAATCTGATCCCAGGAATCTGAAGCTCTTGGTTGCCATGACTGTATCTCATCTCCGACCCTGATGAGCCATTCTGTGGCTGCCCTGGAATTCATTACTCAAAAGAGATTGGTTGTGGCCCCACTTACTCTGCCTTTGGAAGAAATAAAGTTCTCTTACCTTATTGCTAATCTTCCCTTCATGGTAGCACCAGAAATCTTGATTTCATTGACTTGTGTGTGAAGGACCTTCCCCATCTCCCAGTATTCAGTCATGTCTGGGTCTGATGGATGAAGAATCAAGGCCATGTGCCCTTTGTTCACCCAGAAGTAATAAATGTAGCTCACTGTGTCCACATGCTGGAGATATAGGCACCAGCAGAACAGAGAAGGAAGTGGAACATTACGGCACAGAGAGTTCACTCACTCTTTTTCATGAAAATGTGCTTTTGACTGCCAGTGGTAATCTCACCTCCTCTTTCATTGGACTCTCTTCTCTCCCTCAACTCCCTACCCTATATTCTAAATGGCTATATATCCGTATAAATCCTCAATTTTTCTTTTTTGAGCTTAGTGCACTGAACATTTCTACTCATGCATAAAAGATGCCTTGAAAATTCCCATCACGGCTGCATAAGTGTTTATTTATTTTTTACTTTTTGAGAATCAGGCTCTGAGGTAGTGCCTTCAAGAGACAAGCATTTATAGTTTTGCTATATGATTTGGTTCAGTTTTTTTCTTCCCTCTTGTTTGTTTATCAGGAGTAAAAGGGGGAATTTAAGATGTTACAGGAAAAGAGTTTCCCTTGGTGGTTAATTTTAGGTATTTGTGAATACATGGAATATATGGGCGTTTAAAAAGAAATAAAGCTAGGGGAAATAAAACGTATTAATATATAGATCAGATGTGATAAGGAAACTCATTGCAATGTTGATCTGAATAATGTTGAATCACTAATTTTAAATTCAATGCAATCTAGATATGAAACAGGTAATTTAATCATAAAATTTCTATATTTTGATTTGGGATTCTGGTATAATCCTTAGAGTAAAAAAGGATCATTTTTAATTATTTTGGTAAATTACCTAGATTGTATATAAATGAAGCAAATAAAAGAAACACTTTCGCATCAATTTAGAGCTTTACAAGGATTTTTTTCCCCTGTGTAGCTCTAGTGTTCTGACTTCAAAAGATATGGTGAAGAAATGAAGGCATTTTATATTAGCATACTAAATTTTAAAGTGTTTTCTATTTAGAATATAAGAAACTAAAAAACTATGTCTTTGTTTCTTTATGATAAAGAATAATTTTTGAGTTGCTCTTAAGGAGGACAGTGTTATTGGCCTCCCCTGCAGGGTAAAGTTAAGGACCAGACTAGAAACCTCCCCTACAGACTTTAATCAAACTCCAGTTGTTTCCAATTACAACTAGGAAATTACATATATGATATCTATGCAAAGCTAGTAATCCGATGATCATTTAGTGCTTTCAGAAGTGAAGTGCTGAGTTTTCATGAAAGAGGATGGGCAATGCCCACTGAAACCTCGGGCTGACTCTGACCAGCTAATTTATAGCTTATTTGGATGAAATAGCACTTTTAGGGTTGACTTAAGATAGTTCTGCTAGGTATGAGGCAGATGGAGACTCCCGGGGCCCCAGCACCTTCCTGTTCCTGCTCCCCTTTGCTCCTGCTGGGGTGGAAGAAAAGACCAAAGGGCCACCCCATTTGGTTAAGAGAAGATAACAAATCATTGCTCCTGCTGAGGGAGGACAAAAAGACCAGAGTCCCATCCTGTTTGATTAAGAAAAGAAAAAGAAACAAGTCCCCTGGGGTAATTTAGCACTCTCCAGAAAAGCCTCCTCATAGATCATACTTCCACATGAAGGGGCCAATCGGCCTTGAGAGATTGTGAAAATGTCCTTTTACCATCCCCCATCACCCATAACCACAAAAACTCACTCCTAACCCTGTCTGGTGCTCAGACTTTGGGAGTGATCCCCCTGGCCCTGCCGTGATTATAAAGCTCAGATTTTCCACAACAGGTATTTCACATCTATGGCCCCAGAGTAAGCCAACAGCCAAAGTCATGCAAGCTCTAATTGCCAGAAGAATGCAAACTCCACCATTTTATCCCAAAATTATCTTAAAAGGAAATTTTTTTTATAGGACACTTACCTATAAGAATTAATACCTCAGTCCACCAAGAATGACAAACCATGGCCATGTTTGTTCCCTCTTTCTCTCTTCACTTATTAGACAAAGAATGTTCTTGCCATGGTATTACAGAGAGAATAAAATGTTTGAACTGTAAGGACCTATTTTAGCCAGAACACTCCCATCCAGATTAAACAATAACCTTGTTGTTTAACCCTTAAACTGTCCCTGTCCCCCTTTCCCCAAGGGACTTACTCAAAAACAAGTCCGGAAACCAGCCCCAGGTAACAAAGCCCAAATACAAGGGTGGGTCAGGCCAGGTGGAGACATGGATCAGTGGGGGGATGCATACTGTCTCCCTAGTTACCAAGGAGTATGGGCCCTGCCCTTTGGGCACCTTTTGGGCGCCAATTCTGACCAAGGTGATAGGCTGGTTCAAATATCTACTAGGGTATATTGTAATTCAATTGGTCACTGTCCAGTTTTCTCTGTGTGTTACAATTTCATTGGCCACCTGTGCATGGCCAGGCCCAACTGCATGGCCTTTGCCCTTAAAAGCTAGTCTGTGAAACAGAGAGAAGTCGCCCTCTCTGTAAGAGGTGCGGCCTTGGCCGGTCAGTTTGATTCTTGATGCTTCGTGCGAAATAAAGCTTTGCTTGACCTTTGCTTTGTATCAGTCTTGCTCCTTTAATCATGGACCCATTATTGGGGGACCTAACAGAACAATTATATGAGATAGTACAAAAATTACATTTGACATCTGCAGATTACTACATTAACTGAAAGGCATCCAAATTAATGGCATTTTTTTTTAGAAATATTTGTGTTATAAATATTTTAAAATATCCATAATGCTTTTTAAATTGGACCAAAACACTATATGTAATATAAACATTTATGTCCTACAGTGACATTTTTTCCCCCACACTGACATTTCTAATGCATTTTTTTGCATGTGAGTATGGAAAAAGGTAAGAGTTGTCTTTTGCTGAGGTGCGGTTAAACTCAGATTAGACTTCTAATGATATGGAAGCAGTTGAAATAACAGAAAATTCTTGGTGGAGAGATGGAAGTCACACCATCTTAGAGTTAACATCATTCTGTTGATATAAATCTAATATTGATCAGACATACTATATTTTATAGAGACTGACAGCTTCTAACAAAGTGATTCCATCAATTAATTTACACATAATCACATGGACACTGAGAGCAAGGATTTTCAGAAGTCTACGGAGGGTCTAGATTGGATATCACTAGATATGCTACTTGGGGAAAATTTGCATGAGCCGTAAGAGTCTTTTAAGCAAATGATTCTCTGTCCGATGAAGGGATTCCTGTGATCAATGCTGCGTTTTCTGTAGTGAAGTGTTACTTTCAATGTGTCTTCCATAGCTTGAGACACACTTTAGCTCATTCTCTCCCTGTAATTTGGAAAGGAAGCAGCCACAATAGTAGTTAATCATGATGTAGCCATAGACTTAAAAAAAAAAAAAAAAGAAAAAAAAAACCCTCTCCTGATACAATTTGCCCACAAATCTTTCAAAGGAGGCAGCCGGAGTTGCCTAGAGTGAAAGAAATCAGAATCCAGGGCAATGAAGATGCAGTAATTCTCTATTTCAGCATACCTATCCACCACGTTAATAGAGCTATCATTTGTCACAAAAGGCTTTTGGGAAACTAAATGCAGAGTTCTCCCTTAAGCTAGAAACTTACTTGGCTAGAAGGAAAATTTCTGGGCAAGGTGAAGAATAACTAATCTCCATTTTTCAGAAATGGGCTCACCCTACATTCTCTTGTATTAAAATAGAATAAAAGGGAGTGTGGACTATCCAGGTGATCTACCCTGTCCTTGGGGTCTGGAATCTTATTAGAGAAGCCTTTACAGTTTTGTGTAACTGCAACTCTTTTGAGAGCTCTCCAGAGATTTCCTGCTGACCACTGCTCCCCTTCATCTCCATTCCCCACAAGCACAGACCATAAATGATGTTTCGATGGTTCTTAAATCTCCCAGTCTTCACTGGTAAAACATAGATGAAAGTATTTTTAAAGAATTAATGAGGAAGCCATGAAAATCGGGGCGCCTGGGTGGCTCAGTGGGTTAAAGCCTCTGCCTTCGGCTCAGGTCATGATCCCAGGATCGTGGGATCGAGCCCCACGTTGGGCTCTGTGCTCGGTGGCGAGCCTGCTTCCCCTTCTCTCTCTGCCTTTCTCTCTGCCTACTTGTGATTTCTCTCTCTGTCAAATAAATAAAGAAAATCTTTAAAAAAAAAAAGAATTAATGGCATATGGTATTCCTGGGAGGAAAGAACCTAGTCAGTTAAAATGGTAAGATTGAAAACTTGTTAAAGTGGTCTGGTTTGTTTTTCTGAATTAAGAGCTGAACTCGGCACTGTTAGGGTCCTTTTCAAAGGTCTTTTTGTAATTTCTTGCCCCCTTTTCTGTCTTCCTTTACTGAAGTCTAAAAGCTCCACTAGGCAAGGACTGTGTTTGTCCTACTCATTCCTCTGTCTCTAGATGAACACAGGATTAGCTGATGCTGACATATTTATTATGGGATTGGAATGATAAGTGAACCCAAGAAGTAGCATATATAGGGAAACTATGATGAGAGTACGGATGCAGAATTCTTTCCCTAATGTTTAGGATTCTTGGAGTTTGACAAATCAAATGTTCAATCGGGGAAACTCCTTGCTGAAATTAGGGATCACTCCCCTCTCTGAGCCAGGCCAAATTTTAAGTTATTGTTAGATAGGCAATGATGAAGAAATTGTCACATGATGAAAGACTTGAAGGCCCTCTTCATCTCTGCTTAACACAATATGGCAAAATGTTCTGAAAGCCCTGTGGGGGCCTCAGTCTTCTGCTTACATACTTCCAAACCTTGCCTTATGAAATGAAAGTTATCAGGAATCCTCACTGGATAGTTTTCTGGGAGAAGAGATAAAGGACATTAAAAAGCAAAACAAAACAAACCCTCCCCAAGCTAGACATGTATTTCAAATTTCAACCCACCTATTCTGGAATCTTTGGGTTGAAAACATTAACTTGATGACCTCAAGTAAAAAAATTATCACCTAATTTCTGCTAAGATTATAGGTCCTTCCTTGTTAACTATAACATTAAACAGAAGGTTCAGACAAATAAATTGCTCAGATTTTCTGAGAGGACCTTCCCAAACATTCCATGCTCAGTTTGACATAATGATGTGAAATGTGTTATTCTGCAACGTTTCACACATTGCCTTGTGACTTACTTGGGAAACACCAGTTATTTTCATTTGTTTCCCCAAAAGAAAGGGAGAAATAATCAAATATACAGTAGATATTAAGGGTACCTCCTGCCTATAAAACTCCATGCTGTCCTAGAATGCCACATCGATGTGTCAAGAAGGATGCCTTCTGCATGTCTTGACATTTGGGGAGATTGCTGCTAGTAGAGCATTACTGGGGAGACAGTGAAGGAGAAGATATGGTTCTACTGCCATGACCGTCCATGACTGTCCATGACTGTCCGTGACTGTTCTTACAGATCCCTGGGAAACTCTGTGACTCGGAGGAGTGAGGGCAGGCAGAGAGAGGGATGGAAGTAGGCAGGCATGGAGCCTACCGGTATGTCAGACAACAGGCCAGGCTTGAGGAACAAGAGTTGAGTAAGACTAACTATGGCTGAGAGGTGACCATAGACCAGTGATAAGGGAAAGACATACACATTGGTTTCTTTTTTGCATAAACCAATGATTTTCCAGCTTTGGAAACTTCATGCTTCTTCGGAAAACTCCACTTTCCACAACTTTGCTAACACAAACCTCTCATAACACAGCACCCTTGGGTTTCTGGGATGGAACTTGAGGGCATGTGCTCTCGCTCCTGGTTGAGAATCAAACACTGACATCACCTGATGATTGCAACCCAGCAGAGAGCAGCTAGAAGGGGTTCGCGCTGGCTACTGTAACAGATACTGCATGGGAACACGGCTGGGTTCATTCCTCCACACTCAGCTCTGTTTGTTGGAGCTGGAGAAACAAGGTGGAATAGTTCTACACGTACAAAGGCGTGGGCATGGTCTTACCCACTACTCAGCAATTATTTCTGATAGTCCTCCAGCATACTCCATTATATTTTAAGACCAATGGGAAAAAAATATAATACTGAAATAATATGAGCATTGTGTAAGAGATCATTAGAATTTTCTCTGTGAAGTTATTTATTTGTGATTTTGTTCTTCTGAAGAAATTTTATACTTTATGTGTGATTGGTGGTTAGATGTAAATTTAAATCATTTTATATTCCCTAAATGTTCTGAGTTTATCCCCTTAGTAATAATGAGAGTTCAATGGCTGTATGAGCCTGATCACTCAATTCAGACTGTTCCTTTGGGGGAACTCTAATTAGATTTTAATAAGAATGGTGAATTAAATGTGATATTAAGAGACCCTTTACATTGCATATTAATATATGTCAAGATAATAAGGTGTGTTTTAGGTATTTCAAATATAGATAACAACAGAGAGGGGCTGTAGTTTCAACTTGGCTGTCACCGATATTGATAAATTTCAATTTACTGGTGTGAAATACATTTTTTTTAATTGCTCACACACTTGATAATTATCAGCAGATGTGCCTTAATAAGAACATATTATTTCAACCAAAGTAAATAATTCATTAGGTTATAAATGTAATGCATATTTGTCAAGCCAAAGTGAAAGCATTAACCAATCTGGGCTGCTCCTCCCCCCACGCTTACAAATTGCCTCCACATTCAAATCTATAAACCACTTAGCGCTCCCCAGCTCCTGCTGAGGCAAAGCCTTACCAGTGCCAAGTGATACATCCTTCAGCAGCACAGGAAAATACATCAGAGTTAAGGAAAGAAGGATGGACTTAGTGGCATTAAAACAAAATGAAACAAAACAAAACACTCCGTCTTGCCCTCCTTCAGTCTGTAGACTTTGATACAGAACCCTGCAAATTCTTCCTCTTCAGTCCTGGGGAAGGGCCACGGCTGCCTGGAGGGATTATGTGTTATGAGTTAGAAAATTAATGAAGGAGAGAGAGATATTTGAGGATAAGAGCACCTATTTCTTTGAGGTAACATAATTCCTGTTCTTCTTTGACACTGAAATAGATTTGGCGTCACTTTCATTCATGACACTTTATATGAAACCTACACTTGGCCAATCTGATGTTTTGTGGGATGCTGCAAGTGATGCAATGGATGTTAAGCCCAACTGTGTCTTTCTTTTAGCCAGCTTCACCTTTATACTGGTATTACAATGGGACTTTTCTACTTTTACTGAACCACATTTTAAACTTCTTTCATTGCATTTTTTAAATTAGTTTTTTTTTTTCCAGTGTTCCAAGATTCATTGTTTATGCACCACACCTGGTGCTCCATGCAGTATGTGCCCTCCTTAATACCCACCGGTTCGCTCAACCCCCCACCCTCCCTCCAAAACCCTCAGTTTGTCTCTCAGAGTTCACAGTCTCTCATAGTTTGTCTCCCCCTCCCATTTCCCCCAACTCACTTCTCCTCTTCTTCTCCCAATATCCTCCAGGTTATTCCTTATGCTCTACAAGTAAGTGAAACATTTTAAATTTCTGATTTTAGGTTGGGTAGACATTCTTATGCATTCTGCTTGAAGTATACTAACTACTGTCTGGAATGAAATTAAAAAGTGATCCTGTAAGTAAGTAATTACATTGATGATATACATTTCAACTCAGGGTACAGCAGTGTTCTAGCAGAGATAACTAAGCTGACGTAATGGTTAGTGAAGATGGTAGGCGTGGTAAGAACCAGGCAGGAGTTGACGGTGGGTGCGGGCTGTAAAGCCAGCCTTGGGGTTCAGAATCAAACTTTAGCTCTTGGGGTCCTTGTACATTTCTCTGTTTGTAAAGAATATCGAACACAGTGAACTGGCTTTTCATTCACATTCAAATGCTTAAAAATCAACCAGTGGGTAATGAGAGGAGCACAACAAATGGGGCAAAAACAATGGCCCACTGGCGTCCAACTCAATAAAGCAGGGGAGTGCCTATAATGTGGCTCTTGCTCACTCCTTTTCCCATCATCTATCTGTGTTGAATGTGTTTTTGCCTTTGTTATGATCCGGGAAGTTATTGGTTGTTATTGGTTTTCTGTTGTGTGTGAAGCAAATTGCACTCAACGCGATTTTCATCTGCTTCGGTGAAGAACAGAAACAATTCTAAATGAACAGACTCAACTTGTTCTCTCTCTTTCCATGATAACCAAGTCAACGTGTGTGAGTTATTTTTGTGGCCATTAGAACACAGCAATTGCTGCTATTGTGTCAGGTAATTTAGAGCCTCTATGGTCTATCACAGGTAGGGAATGCCGTATCTTGGCTAATCAAATAGCAGGGTTGACCTACAATTCTCTCTAATATCTCACTGTCGAATATTCTTCTCGCAGTGCTGTCATGCCTTTGACTACTACACAGACTCCTCACTGGTCCCCTGTTCCCAGCCCCGAGTCCTTCCCACCCAGTATCCTCAAAACATCCAGTAATTTTTAAGTGCAAGTCAGCTCTCATCAAGCATTTGCTCAGAACCCTCTGATTATTTCTATTGTACTTAAAAATACAGGCTTTTCTTTCCAATGCCTCCACAGCCCTTGAAAACCTGATCTCTGAGCAGTCCCATGGCTGTGCCCCGGATTCCACCGTCCACTCGTACCTGCAACCACGCTCTTTCCAAATACTCCTTCAATGCCCTGGCCTCTTCCTCATTGACATCTTTTGTACAATGTGACAAAACAGCTTTCTTTCTATTAGCTTCTTTCAGGGGAAAGCAGAGTGTACCGTCACCACAAAATCCACCGGGTTACAGGGACAGGCTACTTTTTTTCAACTTTAATGATACATCAGGCCATTCCAAAAGTCATTTTGTCCCCTTAAATAGAATCATTGCAGTCATTGGAGTTTTATGCCTTTGGGCATTCAAACCTTTATCATGGGAACATTATTTGAATTCTTAAATCCCTTGCTGTTTGTATCGCCTCTCTTATGCCTACCTCAGAAAGGCTTGGGATTAGCTTTTGGAAATGGAGTCCATTAGAATTTCTGAAAATGTACTGAGTTTAGAGCCCTGGTCTTTTCTTTTCTCATCCCCTCTGGGTCTGCTGATATGACACCATGATGTGGTAATTATCACCATGCTCGGGCTAGGAACGGAATTGTAGGATCGCCCCCCCCCTTTGTCTTCCTGTTTCTCTATCATCTATCTATCATCCACCTATCTATTTACCTGTCTGGCTGTCCATCTGTTTGTCTATCTGTCGATTATCATTTACTCTCTACTTTTAGTATAAAAAAAAATAACAACGATAGTTAAGTTTTCAGAACACCAAGTACACATTTAGGAGAAAACAATCCTTTGGGCTGTGTCTCCGCCAGTAAAATGGAGTAAGTCATGGAGTATACATTTCAGTTTTCCCTATTCAGCTGAAGGAAGCTGATGTTTGCCAGGTCCCAATCTCCTACGCAGATCAGGCAATTCATTTGATAGCATCTGTGGAATGTTCTGAGCACCTTAGCACAGGATGTTCTACAAACACGATGTATTACTATAATCAGCATCTCTATCTCTCGTGAACCTAGTGGAGCACACTATTTGCCATCCATCGCACACTGATGTTGGAGGGATTAATGAGATAATATCTATAAGGTACTTAAAGCTCCTTGGAATCAGGGGGTTATGTCAGTACAAGGGAATCTGATTATTATTAACCCAATACATTATGTTGCCACCTCACTGTCCCTTTTCATCAAGAGTAGGTGTAAATGATTTATCAAACACACCCTGAGAGAAACAGCGATATAACATTAAGTTGCTTTGGAAACTGGAGTGTGTGTGTGTGTGTGTGTGTGTATTTGAAATGTCATTTGAATCCAGTCCCTTAAGCAAACACATTTCCATTCTGAACTATTTTGGTTGCACGTAACATAAAGAGATGTGATTAGAAGTTTCAGATCTTGTTTTATGAGGCAAAATGTTTTGAACCATATACTCCATTAGGAAGAAAAAGTAATAAAGGGACATATAAAGTCTTTTAGTAGTCTTGTGACAAAACTAGATTTAACTATTTTCAGTCAGGGTTTTACTACATCTATAGACATGTTAGCAATAAAAGCCTGGATTGACATTTCATAAACCTTATAAATATTTCCCATTTCCCTTAAAGGATAGTTCCATTTATTTATTTATTTATTTAAGGATAGCTCCTTTTTAAGGAATTTAAAAATTTAGCAAATTAAAAGCTAAATTTTGATTCAGAGACAGGGTGTGGGGGTAGCCTCTCAGTCAGAAACAAATAAAATTACGTATAGTGACAGACAAGAGAGCTCCATCAGGAGCTGGGGCGTAGGTGCACTTTGCTAGTGACCTCTGTGCAGGTCTCTGTCTCTGTCTCTTGAGCCCTCTCTCCCTTTCTCCAGCCATTCCCCTTCATATTTCAATCCATTCATCTATCCATCCATTTATTCCTCTCCCTTTCATCTCTCTGTTGTGTATCATGGTTAATAAACCAAGCCACATGTCTTCAGTCAAGACTATAGCTGAGTTCCTGATACCACAATTCTGCACCTTGCCCTGGGTGTTTTAAGGGTGTTACAAACCAAGCGAGTCTGAGAATGAACATGAGCCCTCTCCACCACGACAAGCCAGCCACAGCCCACCCCGACCCCAATCCGCTCTCCCCTAAGATCTGATCAGTAAATGCTTTCTAGAATTCCCCACAGAAACCTAGGAGAACCCCCATGCTCAGCTCCTCCACCATCAATGATTAACTATGTCCTGTTGTCTGTATTTTGGTTCCCTCTACCAATCTCATCAATGGCTATCACTCACAGAATTAAATGACTTGTCTTTAGTTCTCAAACTTGCAAATTGAAACCTTCACTGCCCCCATCTGTTTACTTTTCCCCCTCTGCAGGGAACCATCAAAACTCTCCAACCAGGTGATCCTTTATCCAAGAGGCCTCCAGGGTGTCAGCAATGGATTTGGGATACATTTCATGGCTACAATCTTCTCCCTGGGTTCATAGAAGTCCAGTAATCAAATGTACATACAAATTATTTTTTTCCAGATAAGGTTTGTTATATGTGTTGTAACATTGAAAAATTAAAGTCTTCGGTGGAACGTTTTCTACAGCGAAGAACATGTTCTACAGGAAATTATACATTTCTCTGCTTTCTTAAACAAACTATTCTGAATATAACAATTTAATATTTTCTTGAGGAGTTGGAATTGACATCTTGGATATCAACTGTTTCATTACCGTGTGTGACATGTTCATGCCTTCCATTGAGGTGCGTATGGCCTCTTTTCTGTTCGCTAAAAGGCCCGAGGCACTTGTACTTTTAAAGTTGGAGCTTCTATTACTGTCATGTTCAGATTTGATTCAGTCAGTGTGTCTGTGTAAAATTACATGTTTCTAGAGGCAAGGGGGTGGATCTATAAAGTTTTCTTCCCACAGCTCTTAACATCGAGCTTATTCAAACAAGTGGTAAATTTCTTTCGATGGTAAAATATTTTTAAAAAGCGAAGTTACCTTTTAATTTCATTTTGGGGTGAGGGCAAAAGGGAAATGCTAATAAAGTTAATATAAGGTAATCATTTTGTAGTAGTCTTCCTTCATATGTGGTCAGGTCTTGGGGGGCATGTTTTCATCCACAGCATACTGGCACCCATGGAATAGAGTTCTAGGGGAATAGCTCTACCAATTATGGGTAATTTGAATAATCCCCTGCAGCTGCTGGGGAAGCTCATTTTATGGTAGGCTTAAATGTAGTTGGGTGCTGACACTCCTCTGGCCCTGGTGCTCCTTGCACATGCTGTCTGCAGTCATTGTCATGGACAAACAGTTGGGTATAAAAGAGCCCCATTTGAATAGGACCACCATACATTTTGATCCACGGTCAAAGGGGAGGAAACCAACACTTATTCTGACTGGAAACCAATAGCTTTCTGCATATTACAGACATCAAAACCATCGTTTCTCTTGATTTCTCTGAGGAAAAATGTGTTAGTGTCCATTTGGGATGGCTTCATGTCACCAGTGAGAATCCAACATGACTTTCTTCTTCCTCATGGACCTCCTCATCAAACTGCCCAGGAATTAAGAGGTAGTCGCCCTGGGAATGGCCCTGTTCCAAGCTTAATGACGGTGTTTTTTCTCAAGAGTGCACTGGCTCCAAATGTCTCAGTGCTGATGCTGCGTCATATAAGACCATATTTCTTGAGGCATACACAGCCCTACAGAAAGGGTGGCAGGTTCTCAAAGAAGGTAACTAGCATAAGGATCAAATTTCCCTGACTAAAGCCACCCAGTGTAGACTTTGCTAGCTCTCAGCATGTTGGTCCCCCAGATAGCCGATCCAAGAGACTTCGGTAGCTTAAGACCGACAGAGCCTCCACCAACACCTTGCAGTCCATATCCGCAGTAGGGGCAAGTTGACAGACTGAAGACAAGTGTAAGGCACATTTCGTCAAGCTCTTTTCCCTTCTGCTATCCTTTCCCTTCTTCCTTATTCCCACCAAACCCATTTCATCTTCTTAGTTTCCATTTTTAAAATATGGTTATGACAGCAATGGTTTCAAGCAGAAATAACAGGGATTCGAACAAAGAAAACTGACAAAAAGTATCCTGGGACAGGTTTGCCTGCAATATAAATTGTTTTTATGGGCACATACCAGTTTTTTTGCCGGTCTCGAGCTGTCACTTTGGGTTATATTCACTGTAGTCACTGAGGAGGTTAGCTGAAAAGCAAACAGCTAAGAATGAATGAAACAGAGAATGAATGTGGCAGGAGAGTCCCTGGAAGGCCCAGCCTCACAGGCACACACAGATCCCTTGCACACCCACGTGTGCACATGCACACACACACACACACAGCATACTTGCTCAAAATTCTAATTTTCTTTCCTTGATTATTCAAAACGAGGAAACAAAGACAGAAACTTTTCATGAGTTCTCAGCGGTGAGCAAAGAGAAATCAAAATAGGTTTCTCTACAGTTTTAGAGTCTGAGTTAAAAGAGACGGATGAATTCCAGCTCTTCCCCTAAGTATCAACAATGCTCCTCTTCCCCATTTTCTTTCTCTCCCTATTGGTCATCATTACTGTGCTTTACCTCTGACTGCGGGGCAAACCTACTGCAGTGATTGCAAACCTACTCCATTAATCAAGAAACAGATGGAGAAGAAAGGCCTGTAAAACTGGGAAGCTGGAATCCTTTCTTTCAGCCCACCCCCGCCCCCCGCCCCTGAGACTTACGTCCATTACCTAGAGGCTTGGCTTATTGAGAGATGATTCTGTGCTAATAAGCTTTACAAATGGCGGCTTTTCTACTGTTTGTGTGTGTTTGTGTTTGGTTTTGTGTGTTTAGGGAGCTGAGCACAGTATTGACTCTATACTTTCCAAAGTATCTTTCAAACATGTCTTAAATATAAGTTTTGTTTAACACATCAGTGCATTCTAACACCAGCACTGACTGAACACTTTTCATTCCCTAGTGTATCTTTCAAACTAAATGAGGGCCTGAACTGGAGAGCCTTCTTAATATTTATGGAGACTCATAATGTGATAAGGACCAAATGGGGCTGATAGGAGTAAATGTTCAAGGATGACTTTATGCTGTTTAATTCCTAGGAAGTAGGAGTAGAATCTATGCTTCTCTGGTTAGGAACAGACCTCACATAGGTATTATTCTATAAAAACTGTTGACCTAGTTCTCCAGAGAAACAGAACCAATAGAACGTGTGTGTGTGTGTGTGTGTGTGTGTGTGTGTGTGTGTGTGTGTATTTATTTTTTGTTCATTTTAGGGAATTGACTCATGTGATTATAGACACTGGCAAAATCTTTACGGTAGGCTGGTAGGCTGAAGACCCAGAAAAGAGCCAATGTTGTAGTTCAAGTCTGAAGGCCACCTGCTTTCTTCCTTCTTTCTTGTTGGAAGTCAGTCTTTTGTTCTAGGCAGGCCTTCGGCTGATTGGATGATTTCCACTCATATTATGAAAGGTGGTCTGCTTTTCTCAAGCCTCACCAGCTGAAGTATTAATCTCATCCAAAACAGCCTCACAGAAATATCTATAATGTCTGACCTTATACCTGGGCACCACGGCAAAGCCAAGTTGAGACCTAAAATTAACCATTGTGCTTACTCTGAACAAAGGCTGATGGGGGTGATGGGATCCACTAAAGTCAGATACCCCTCTTTCCTTTTAAATGCATATATGACCCTGTGTAACCACACCTGGGTCAAAGCGTGGTGAATACTCAGCTCTGTCATACTCTTTTCCAGTCAATCCTTCCCACTCCAAACCTAACCACTGTCAGACTTCCATCTCTGTGAAGCACTTTTGTTTCTTCATGAACTTCATAGAAATAGAATTGTTAAGCATTTACTTGTCTCTACTTCCTTTCACTTGATGTGTTTTTCGATTTACCCATGGGGTTCTCATAACTTAGATCTTTTAATAACAACAAAAAAATCAGAATATGGGCATTTCTCTGTCCTGGTTCTTGTGAGTTGCACTTTTGTTTCTTATTTTGTTTCCGTATGATCCACCAATCCAAGCACTGTCTGGACTGGTGGATCATATGGAAAGCACACATCCTTTTGCATTCTAGACCTTATTTCTTTATGGCTAATTGCCGAAAAAGCCTCCATTTCACAGTCTGCAAATGCTCCATATCAAGTCTGGAAGCTTCACCATTGTTGCGTGAAGTTGAAATGCTGAAGCTTCCCTTCCTCTTCCCCCACCAGCTTTTAACGTCCTCTTTTCTGTGCCCCCTTGCCCCAGAGTTCTCTCTGCTGTACAGAAGAAGAGTGGGTGGAACGATATGGGTCACCACTGTATTTGCCTGGGGGAAATGACTTCCCGGTTGAACACTACCTAAAAAAATCTCTATTTTTCTGTGGATGTCATTTTTTAAAGTTATATTCACTCAGTGCACTAAAATCCAACATCCTTCCCATTGGTTTTAACCTTTGACGTGGCTGTCAGGACCATTCAAGGGGGTAACACATGCTTGGACGGCTTTGTAATCTTTTTGGGTGAGCTATAGCTTTGCTGGCACAGTGGGGCTGTAACTAGGTGTCTTTGGTTTGTGGGCTGACACTTTGCTCTTCGTGTTGAGGCTGGTCAGAGTCTGGGCTCCCACCAGCATACTTCTGTGCAGAATACGATTGTGCACTGACTCTGAAAAGTCACACTGGCTGATGTTCCCTGGGAAATGCCCTGATCTGCTTTATGATATCGTGTAAATCTGTTCTCAGGCCTTTGGAATCATCTGGAATTCTAGAACCATGCACTAGAGAAGGAGGTCTTAAGGCCCATGAACTCATATCTCATCGTGTATCACTGCTCTGTGTCCAGTCAGGTAGCAAAATCTAAAGTAATTCCTGCAGAGGTCTCAGAATGATAGTCAAGGCTCATGTTTATTCAGAAGCTCCGTGCCTGCACTGGCAATGTTATCTAGTATTTTCTTGACTTTATGAGTATTTCCGTATACGCTCTTGTTTACGCTACTGGAATTTACCCTGGGTTGAACTGTCAAAATCAATTCAGCAGAAAGACCAGTGTTCTATCCTTTAGCATAAAGAAGGAACAATTTTTAAGCTTTAAAGATAAAGACTTGAACGTGATGAGAGAAAGCAAGGGTGATGACGTTTGCCATACAAACTCGTGTAAACATAGCCTTCCATTCCCACCTCTTGGAATAAAGTGGTGTAGACGCCAGCAAACCTGACAGCACGCTTGTCGCATGTGCATCTGAACCTGTTCAAAGGCCTTTCGAGAAATACAGAGTGTGATCCCCAGCTGTGGGAAACTCTGCTCTCTAAATGTAGTCTCTGATGCCTTTTGTCCTTCCTTCCCTCTCTCCTTTCCCCCTTTTCTCTTCCTTGTCTTCCTCACTTTCCTTCTTTGTAAGTATTTGGGTGGACCTGGTGCGTACCAAGTATCCTTCTAGCCCTTGGCAAGAATCATAGCAAACTGATTAAAGACCCAGGCCTCCCGGAACCTGCTTTACTCCTTTCCTCCCCTACCTCTTACGCCTCCTCCTCTCCTTCTGATTGTTTCCATGCCACCCCACTGGTGCCCACCTCCAGTAGCCTAGTTACATTCAAGGAGTGCCCCTCCATTTCTGCTGGCTACCCCAGGAAAACCTTGTAGAGGAGATGACGCCGCCTCCATGGCCTCTCTGAGCCTGGCTGAAAGCACAGAGGAAGGGATGTGACGGCCACCGGCTTACCACTGTGATTATTGGTCGCCAGGACTAATGCAACGGGTCCCGCCAGGTCCCCATCTGTCATCGAGACCCTTGCTAGCTGTTGATTAGGCTTCCTGGCTGTGGGTGATTGGGCTGCTCCCGCGCCAGCGATGCCTCAGCCTGGAGGCAGCAGTCAGTGGGTCTGAGCGTGTCAGCTTAGAAGAGTCACCATGTTAACCGTTAGGAGACATGGAGGCTGCCCGGCTCACTTGCAGATCTCTTTTATGGCTTTTAATTATTTTCTATTCTCATCTGCTTCCTGGAGATCACAAAACCCATATTCAATCTTCCTGCATTATAAGTGAAACAGAACTGTAGGCATTTCAGTCCCAGCCCTTGTGCACTGTGAAGACCAGGCTTTTGAAACTCAACGCAGCTCCTTTGGAACCAGGCAAATGGGAGGATTGTTCAGCACTGGCGCGAGCCAGTGGAAAATACAGAAGGTTATGGGGCTGGGGCGGGGGGAGGGGGGCGAGTAGTCCATCCAAGTTGGCTAAAATGGCACTTACTGAACTTAGGCTTCTCCCCTCCCACAAAGACTGGGAGACAGGGGCTCCCTCTTCCTTGATGATTACTTTTCAAAGGGATCGCCCCCAGGTCCTTAAGGAAGAAATTCCTGGGTTGCAAAACTGTCAGGGGCCAGGTGAAAATCCATCAGCATTTTGAAGGGACGGAGAGAATGTTTGCAATTAGGAGTTTTCTAAAGTCAATGTTCTAAGAGAAGAGAGGTCAGGGGCCTGGAGTCAGGAAGAAGTCCATCAAGTTTCCTGAAGCTGAAGGGAATGTGAAGGCTGTTCTGGAGAAGCCCATCCACTCCCTTTGAGGTCCTGGTTTCCTTCACTAAATACTTGTTGGTTTTGTGAGGAAGGAGTAGAACTCTCATTTCTCCTTTCCCTGGGAGTGGTCAGTCTCTTCTTTCCTCTGCATCCTCTGCTTTCTTGCTCTGGGAACCTCCAGGTGCCCTGGGGACTTTCTTCAAATTCTGGCAGCCTCCTCTCCGATGGCTCTGGTATTTATGAACTCATACTTCACTTTCCTCCTAGAAGAATGGAAAGAGGCTCAATCTCATTACCTCCAGCCTTGATAGTCTGAATTTAGCTTCTGGGTTCCTAGAGGACAAAGACTGTGTCGTGATTGAATTCCGATTTATACACATCAATGGGCCAGTAAGCATTGCTTTGCCCCCAGCAAAGACGAGCTCATTCAGTGACTCAGGGAGGAAGGTGGTTGACACTGAAAACCAAAGAAAATGTGGAGTTTGTGCCTGTTTAAACAATAGAAGGCAGAAGAGTCTGCTTATTGGCACTCTTTGAAATCTGAATATTCACTGTGTGCATATGTTAAATGTCAAGCATAATTCACTCAAAATTTCAGCTCCAAAGAAAGCCAGAAAGCAAGTATCGGTGTCTGCAGGAAAACAGTGAGGGAGGCAGCTTGCAAAAGTGAGGAAACACTGGATGATTTGAAGTTTGAGGGAGGCAAAGTGTCAAATGTGTAAACAAAGACAGGGGAAGTTCAAATAAACATAAACTAACTGAGAAGAATGCATAAAGAGCCGGATAGAGAAGGATCTCGAATGGCTAGGGACCTGAAGCTGCAGAAAGAAAGCTCAGTCAGTTTTGCAGGTCCCAGAGCCTCCTGAGACTCACCACTGGGGCAGCGAGAGGTCTGCACCACTTTGCAGTTATAAGGAACCATCCCTTGCTTAATTGTGAGGTTTTATAAAAAGAGGAAAAATAATTGACAAAAGCTCCTGAAGAAAAACCCACCACTGAAAGAATTTCGTAGTTCTCAGGAGAAGAGAGCAGAAAACACTTGCTCGCAGCAGTAAACTCTGTTGACCTTATTTACCAGGAGCTCTGAGCTCCCAGGTAGGAGTTCAGTGGCTGGGTTAATGGGAAGAAGAACATGTTGATTTATGCTTTGCAAAATTTGGTGCTTTGCAAAAATGGAGAGAGTAACTATCGACCTCTTGTATTCATCATTTGGGCTGCTTTAACCAAATACCGCAGGGTATATACCATGGGTTAAACAATAGAAGTTTATTTTTATTGAAGTAATGCAATATTCTGAAAGCTGGGAAGGCCGATATTAGGGAGCCAGCATGGTTTCTTGGTTTCTTTTCTTTTCTTCTTCTTCTTCTTCTTTTTTTTTTTTTTTTAAGATTTTATTTATTTATTTGACAGAGAAAGACACAGTGAGAGAGGGAACATAAGCAGAGGGAGTGAGAAAGGGAGAAGCAGGCTTCCCATTGAGCAGGGAGCCCGATGTGGCGCTCAATCCCAGGACTCTGGGATCATGCCCTGACCCGAAGGCAGATGCTTAATGCCTGAGCCACCCAGGCACCCCGATTTCTTGGTTTCTTGGTGATGGTTGGCTTCCTTATTTGCACCTGGCCACCTTCTTGCTGTGTCCTCATGTAGTGAAGAGAGAGAGAGAGAGATTATCTCTTTAGTGTCTCTTCTTACTTCTTATAAGGGCATGGATCCCATTCACAATGGCTCCCAGAGGCCCCTCCTCCACCTACCATGATCCTGGGGATTAGGGCTTCCGTATACAAACTTGGGGGGAGGATACAAATGTTCAGTCCACAGTGCCTCCTGAAGTCAACACCATGGACTATTCTATCAAATTCGGCATACATTTTATGGTCAGGGCCCAGAGAAGACATTATCTTCCCATCTGTAATAAGTAATGGTTGAAACAGTTGCTTTTTATGGGATGCTTCCTTCTGGTCCACCATGGGGGCTGGTCGGCTCTGCTCATCACATCTGCTCAGACACGAATAGCCATGGATACCAGAAGACCCAAACCTTCAAGGGCTTGACGCCATTAGGTGCTCACACAACCTTCTCATTCTATCAGTGATGGACGAGGGGCCAAGGGAGGGTAAGAGACTCTCCTAAGTCAGTGAGAAGAAACGGCCCTGGCTCGGAACTTTTCATGCTGACTCCCAGTGGGTTGGTTTGCTTCGTTTTTGTTAAACCCACAGTGAAGTTTGGGATCTGTCACCGGCATGTATTTAAGTCACTAAATTTGTTTGGAGTAGTCAAAGAATTAGCAAATTCCTCACTGTACATGACAATGCTCTCTCTCTATGGAACATTTTTATTTTTTCTGTATATGGGTCCCCCTGTTTTGAAAACCCTTTTTACCTCTAGCAGTATGCTTTTCGGATATCCCTGCTAGTTTCTTGATCGTTTAGTCTCTTCAGTTTATAAAAATATTCTATCTTGGCTATGACCATTTATTTAGTTATATCAACTTTTTCAAAAGATTTATTTATTTGAGAGAGAGAGAGAAACCGATCAGGGGAGGAGCAGGAGAGGGAGAGAGAGAATCTCAAGGAAACTCTGCTGAGCATGGAGCCTGATGTGGGGCTCTATCTCTGGACCCCGAGATCAGGACCTGAGCTGAAACCAAGAGCTGAATGCTCAACTGACTGAGCCACCCAGGCACCCTACTTATATCCATCCTAAAACTTCAGACTCCAAGATTTCATCCTATCTCTGCAGAGGCTAGACCAGCAGATCCGGTTTCAAGCTGTCTGAAGGGGGTGGTGTGGAGTTGTCTGGTTGTGATGGGAAGGGAAAAGGGAAAAGACACTTACTTGTGCCTCCATGCAGTGAGTTGTGTGTTCTCTTCTGGGTTGGTGTAATTGCTCTACCTTTAGGGATCACCCCAACTTCCTTGTCGATGAGGGTGCCCTGCCCTCGCTCCTCTCAGGGCCTACTTTCCTAATGCCGAAGGCCATGTCATCGTCTCTTATACCTGGAGTCTCCTTACGCCCTTCATCTCTCTCGGGAGTCACCGTCAAGGTATGGAAGGCGGACCACCTGTTCCAGGTTTCCTTAGCTAAAGATGAGCACTTTCTTAGCACTTGACTTTTCAACTCTCTAATTCCTCAAATATCTTTCTTCACTGTCTGCAGCTTCCAGGTTGGGGCTGGCAGTCCACTGATTGTCGGGCTTGCCATTTTCAGACAAGAGAAAAGTCGCTCCGGTGGAATATTCTGGGCATCTCCTCTTCTTAGAGAAAAGACAGAACCTCCTTATCTGGTGCTCCACAAACTCGGCTCACTCAGAAGACAATCTTTTCTCAATACCCTATGCTGCTTTTCTAGTCTTCTATATTTTCTGTATGGGGTGGGCGTGCAGAGGGCCGCAGCAGCAGAATCGCAGTGCTCATTTTCCAGAATCTTTTGTGATGACTTTGGAACATGGGATATTTAGCAACTGCATCTTTTATGATCAACTCTGATGTCCTGTTGACAATGATTGGAAATCTGTGTGTGTGTGTGTGTGTGTGTGCGTGCGTGCACGCGTAGATTTTCTACTTTGATGACAGTCTGTATTTTCATGATTATAACTCTGATATGTGTTATAAGGCTAGTGTATGATAATTTATTTATTTATTTACTTTATTAACATATAATGTATTATTTGCTTCAGAGGTACAGGTCTGTGAATCATCAGTCTTACACAATTCACCAGATACTCCATAGCACATACCCTCCCCAATGCCCATATCCCAACCACCCTATCCCTAGCCCCCAGTTCCAAACAACCCTCAGTTTGGTTCCTGAGATTAAGAGTCTCTTGCGGATTGTCTCCCTCCCTGGTTCCGTCTTGTTTCATTTTTCCCCCTCCCTACCCACCATGATCCCCCACCCTGCCTCTCAAATTCCTCATATCAGGGAGATCATATGATAATTGTCTTTCTCTGATGGACCTATTTCACTCAGCATAATACCCTCTAGTTCCATATTGAGAGAAGCCTTGTTGCTGTAAACATGTAACTTACTTTTAGTTTTGCCAGTTTAAAACATTATTTCCTGCACGCTCCGTGATATATTTCTGACAGCCTGGATGAATTTCAGAGTGAACTTGGAGGACTATAGATACGAACATTTCATGTTTTTCTGCAAGAGATTGATTGACTGCTCCTAAAAATACAATACTGAGGAAAGAAAATGTCAGAAGTCATCTAGACTCGTCCCCGGCTTCCATGTACTTAAATTTAGACCAGTTGCAGCCTAAATTAAACTTGTTCTTGTTTTTGTCCCTATATAATGGAGGCCCTACAGCCTTCTTCAGTGCTGGTTCACGCAAACATTTCTTCTAATGCCTAATGGAAGCCTCCCTTCGCGTGACATGCGCTCACGTTTTAGTCTTATCTCTCGGCTTGTGTTGCTGTGGCTTTCTGACTCTTCTACATTTAGTTTCAGTGGTGGATAAAGGTGATCATCTGAATTCCCCTTGGACCTAATATCAGGCCCAGAAGCCTCAGGCAAAGTGGATCTTTTCCAGACAGTTCCGAAACCTATGGAAACCAAGGGAGAATGACAGAGGGCTGATAGAGGCTGACAGCTCCCTGATCCTTCCAGACCCACAGAAGAAAAACGGAAACCTCTTTAAGAGGGAAAGGAGAGGGAATGAAAAGGCAGAAAGGGCAAGCAAGAAAGAGAAAGAAACTAAGGATGTCGGGAACTTATGAGGCCGGCCCTCCGGCAGCCAAGACCAGCCTTTTCCCACACAATATGCAGAAAGTGGTGTTGGGCGAACCTCCTGGAACGTCACCAGCCCTTCCTGCCGAGGCCCCTCCAGAGAGATATTCCCTGAGCATCCTTTCCCAGGGTGAGAAGAGGGAGAGAGATGTAGATGTGGGCAGCACACCCCCCTTTTCACTCCCAGTAAGTCCACGCGTGATGTACAAGTGAAGGGGGCAAAAAAAAGAACCCAGAGCATGAGAATCCTGGGGCCCAGTGGGCCTTGCAGTGAAGGAGCAAGCTGAGGGTATGGGGAGGTGTGCGAGCAGAATTTATAAAATAGGAGCCCTCAGAAGAACATCTTTGGTATGGGATTATGAACGAGGTGAACTTATAAACATATACATCTAATTATTTTTTGGTAGCTTTACCTAGTTTGAGTAATTTTTAAAAAGGATCATTGATGCTCTTACAGTTTTAACGTATTTTTAATATCTTAATACAATGACTTACACTGTCTTTGGCAAGCTAAGAAACATTATGTCCACCCACCATGGAAGGTGATTATATTTGCTTTTCAAATATTCACATTTCCTTTCCTTCCTCCCTTCCTCCCCCTTTTCCTCCTTCCTTCTTTCTTCCTATTCGTTTTACGTTCTTTATCCATCTGTCCCACCCCCTCCCTCCCCTGACTCTGTGCCCTTGTGGCTTTCATTCTGCCCATGTTTGCTTGATAGAAAGGAAGCTGTGTGTTAAGAATGAATGGGTGTTTCTTCAACATTTAACAGTTCAGAATCATGTACGTCTAATGAAAGAACCAATCTGGATGACTCTCCCCAAAGTTATAACTTTATACCCAAAGTAGTTCTTTTTTTTTTTTTTGGTATGAAAGGTAAAAGAGGCCGGAGTGAGGACCCCCTAGTGTATTAAATTTTTATTATTTCCAGACAAGGTAAAATTACAACTCCTATTTCTTTTGCACTGGGGAGAATTTAAGACCTCAATACCTACATTTTTAAAAGGTTAGGAAGAACTGTACACAGCTGACATTTCAGTGTATGATCAAAGTGTTCCTTCATCTTAAATATATACTTTGAATATGTCAGATACACCATCACCTGCTCACTGTAGCATATAAACTTCCCCATGACCACCTGACATTACCTGACCAAGAGATTGCATTGCTCGGGGTGTCCTACTTTCTGCTTGTCAAGCCATTTCATTTAGCATCATGTCTGTTCAGGAGGATCTATTTATACTGGTCACAGATTGTGTCTACGCTTATCTCTCAAATGTCCCTATCATTTTTAGAAATTTTAAGTGATTGTTAACGCCCTTTCTTTGGTGGCCGAAAGGGAGAGTGAGAACTCAAAATTCGCAAACTTTGTGTCACCTTGTGCCTGATCTGATTCTGTATTTGGAGATTCTGAGAATTCACTGGAATGTTTCAATCACTAGCACTGTGTTTTCATTCCAGAGTCACGTTGTCAAAATCAACAAGGAGTTTCTGAAAGACATATAAGGAAAGAAGATCTCAAAGTCATGTTGCTTTAGAAAAACCTACCAAGCCCTGCCCCTTTTGTGTAAATGCACTAATCCCTTTGAATTTCAGGTATCAAAGAATAAGATGGGCTAAGATTGCTTGAGACTCAGACGCACAGGGAACCAACAACCCTACAGAGATCCTTTTATATATGGACGGCTTTTCTTTGGTGAAATGATGTTTCTTTAAAAAAAAAAAAAAAGTTTGTTGTGAGAAAATTCATGCTCAACTGTCTTGGGTATTGTTTCCATTTCAGGGTGGGGTTATTTTGCTTAAATTGCACATGAATTGTTGAACATCATTTCAAAGGTAACTATTCTACTTTATTGTAAACCAAATGATAGCTTTCTTTACAGGTGACAGACGGGCAGTCCCGCTGATGAGGCACCATTAAGGAAAGCATACTGTTTGTTGGGAAGATTCGTGGAGGGACTGAGTGGAAAATCAAGAACCTTCGAGAGGAATGTCAAAGCAGCTCGGGGACCTACTCCCTCGCAGGCACTGCTGAGCTGGGAAAAGCCTCGCTTCTCTTTGCCTTCTTCCTTCCCCCTCCGGCGGAAGCCCACTGTTCAATTAGAAAGGTGTTCATGAAGAAAGGGGAAATTCACTTCAACTCGTGTTTGCTGTAGGGCTGCCGTGTCTAAGTGTGGTCATGATCACTATGACGCAAAATGAAAGCGTACTAAGCAGCAGCAGACATTATCTACAAAGCTTCAGGTCTATGGTATTCATTCTATTTTACACGTGTTTGTGCAAAAATGTGCTCATGAGATGTACACACGACCATTCAAATACAATGAAGCATTTGTCTTAGTTAAGGGCTGGTACACCAGGAAACCACAGGCTGGGTGGCTTATAAACAACAGAAACTTACTTCCCACGGTTCTGAAGACTGGGGGTATGAGTTCAGGGCGCCAGCATGGTTGGGTTCTGGGGAAAGCCCTCTTCCAGGGTGTGGACAGCCATTTTCTTATCATATCCTCCCATGGCAGAGAGAAGGAGAGAGCTCTCTGGGGTGTCTATTATCAGGGCATGAATCCCATTCATGAGGACTCCATTTTCATGACCCACTCAAGACATCAAGGCACCTACCTCCTAATACCCTCACACTGAGTGCAAGGATTTTAACACACGACTTTGGGTAGAACACAAACTTTCAGCCCATAAGGGCATGAAATGAGATTTTATTTTATTTATTATTTTTTTTAAGATTTTTTTTTTAAGATTTTATTTATTTATTTTACAGAGAGAGAGAGAGAGAGAGAGAGAGCACAAGTAGGAAGAGAGGTAGGCAGAGAGAGAGAGAGAGAGAGGAGGAAGCAGGCTCCCCACTGAGCAGAGAGCCCGATGCAGGGCTCAATCCCAGGACCCCAGGATCATGACCTGAGCTGAAGGCAGAGGCTTCAACCCACTGAGCCACCCTGGTGCCCCTGAAATGAGATTTTAAAAGGGAGGAGAGCACCTTCATTTCTGCTTGGAAAGAGATCCTAGGCTTATCTTGATTCTTGTTGACTGTTTCTAGTAGGGAACCCACTCCTAGTTCTACCCCTGCTCCTTGTTCTCTCCATTCTACATTTTGAGGGATACAGAGTTGGTATAATAGCTCTTTATTCAATGTGTTCTGTGTCTTGAAGGGCAGCAAAACAACCTTAGAGGTGGTCAGCCCCTGAGCTGAGACAGAAGACGTAATGCCACTGTGAAATCAACTGGAAGTTTCTGCAGGATGCGGTGTGTAAGAAAACCAGAGCATTGCTTGTTGTTCATGGGTCCGGTGTCACTTCTTTGACATTAAGTGAGTCTCTTCATGTTTGGATCTATTATACATGATCTGGTGAAAAGAAATTAGGTGGTTTGTGAGCCCTTGCAGAGGCACAGCAGCCAGGGATGAAAAATCCTAGTCAGAATATGTATCAATCTTAGTAAGACTGCATCAGCCTTCCCTCTAGGCTGAAAGGGGCTGTTGCAATCAACTTGTGATCAAGTAGCTGATTGGTCTCCTCCAGAGATGATGCCGCGTTGAGGACTCAAGAGGCTAGGTCTGCTACTGACAGGTCTAATGTTCATCAGCACCAGAAACTTTGGAGAGAGACAGCTCATCCTGATTGAGCTTTGTTTTTACTCCATCCCTGTTCCCATGACTACATCATCCCTGCGCCCTCGCATAGCTCTGGTGTGGCAAGGACAAAAAGTGTTTGATCTCACTGGATGGGGAATTCTATGTGCTTGATGGGTGGTGCCATCCGTGGGAGATCTTGTGGTGAACATTGATAGGAGACATGAATATGCCCACCCCTGGTGCCTAATCCCATATTTCCATCCAAAGGTCCCTTGTTCCAATGTCCGTGACTTCACTCTTACAATATCACTCCTTCAGTGCCTCTCACCTTCCAAGACATGTGCTTTCGGCCAGGAATTTTTATATATACTTTCTTCAGAGCCTGTCTTCCTCACCCAAAGCTGATGACTAGGAGAATTCCTCAGAGCTGTGCCCATCAGGCTAGTTTCCCCAATGTAGTGATTTTCATGGCTTCCAGTGAGTGGACTTGGATTTTCTCAACTGTCCATTTTTAGCCTGTACCAAAATTTCAGGCTGATCCATCCATGAACAAGGCTCAAATTATTATCTTTTTACCTTTTTAATGGTAAACTCTAGCATGGGGAATCTCTCCTTTCTCCCTTCCCCTACTAGGCCATAAAGGAAAGCTAAAGAAGTGATGTCAGTTCAAGAGAGGTGGGCGACATGAGATCCAGGACACTGGTTTGCTTAAATTTTTTTGGTGTTTTGTGGATCTGCTTAGCCTGAATGCAGAATTATCTATTGTCTATGACATACCAGTGCACCTGTTCTGCCCTGTGAGTTGGTTGATACGACACTCCCCACTCAGGATAAGTATCTCCATTTGGATGATCACATGATGTCCCACGTTCCCACCACAGTCTATGAGAGCCGAGCCATGTGCTAAAGAGAAGCTTTGTGAATTGAGACGTGTGCTCTAATGCAGAAGGCACGGAGGTGCTAGGACTCCCATCTCTAAGGAAGGGCTAGTGCCGATATCTCTGAGGCTAGTTTTGAGAAGGTGGAGAAAAAGTCTGTAAATCAGCCAACCAAGCTTCCAGGACAGAGGATCTTTGTTACAACAATGCTGGCAAGACAGTGAGCAATCTGGAAGGAGTGTACCCCTTTCTCCCCCAGCCTTCTGGCTGCCTTCCCGCCACTCACTGGGGCCCACAGGCAAAGGAGAAATGGGTTTCTGCAGAGTTCCAACACAGCATCAAAAGCAAAGTTCAGAAAGGAGAGTTCAGAATGCCAGACAGTGGCTTCATAACCTATATGTCTGACAAAATCATAAACAGCAGATAAGGCCAAATAAATCCAACTCTGTCCAAGTCTCATAAATCCAGATTCAAACCCCTTGGTGCTTTATCAACAAGATTTATAGAAACGTTTCCAAACTCTGGAATACGTGAGTGCCCCAACTCATTCATTCATTCATTCCCTCTTTCATTAATTCATTCTTCTTTTCTAAAACAGTTATTGTACATCTGCTGTCTGCTACCCCCTCTGGCTGGCTGCATTGTCCTTAAGAATCTTTGACACACTTACTCCCTGCAGTTAAACCAGACCAGCCAGACTTAGGAGGAGAATAAGGCAGAGGAAATAATTATGTAGGCCAAGAAGAAAGTTTCAGGGACAAGAGTGTTCAACAATTTCAAACGTTAAAGAGAGCTATAAATAGATGAGTTAAATGAGTAAAACCGTAATCTCTAAAATTAAATATTTGCTTCCAGTTAGAACAATTTACTATTACCAAGGTTAGAAGGTATTTTGGATGCATTATCAGTTGATAGCTTCTCAGAGAGGAAAGAAATGACTTTTTAAAAAAAGATTCTATTTATTTATTTGACGGAGAGACACACAGCGAGAGAGGGAACACAAGCCAGGGGAGAGGCAGAAGGGGAGGCAGAGAGAGAAGCAGGCTTCCCGCAGAGTGGGGAGTCCAATGTGGGACTTGATCCTAGGACTCTGGGATCATGATCTGAGCTCAAGGCAGGCGGTTAATGACTGAGCCACCCAGGCGCCCCAAAAGAAAATAACTTTTTAACCACATACAACCTGTGTAAGAAATAAGAATGCGATTTGAAGAAGGAATCAGAGGAATTCTAATGGATAGTTACAAAAAACAAGGTGTTCATCAGTGAAGAAAAAAACCTGTCAGGGAGCATGTGAATACAGTTGAAAAAGAACGCCTCTGGTTTGCCATTAATTTAGTCATTCTGGGACTCCTAAGCGTCATTACTTTGCCTCTATGGTGTTTTGTTTCCTGTGCGTTGTTTGACTTACTGTTAATTTCTGATTTATTTTTTATAATTATCTTAAATAAAACATCTTTTATTCAACCCCAGGATCAAGGCAGAGTGTAATTTGTAAACACCAACGGTTAAGCCTGTGCACCATCGTGGAGACTGGGGTCAGGGGGAGAAGCAGGATCTTTGCTACTCATGTGGAAAGAGGGGCCCAGAGGAAGCTGGAAGGGGGGGTGTGGCATGAAGCTAGGGTCCCCAGGAAAGCCTGTTGCTGAAGAAGCCCCCAGAAGATGGCTTTTCTTGTGGATAGCACCCTGCTTCCCACGGCTGACTGGGAAACCTCTACTCCTGGGACACTGTAGGCAGCGACCATCCCTTGCTGCCTTGCATCCCCCAGGACATGTGAGGACTCCTCCTGGACAGCAAAGCCTTCACTTAGCAGAAGTAAAACAGAGTCAAAATAAGCCATTCTCAGCCCGACTCTTCATCCCTGATGTTATTGGGCCCTTTTCAAGGCTTCTTGTCATGCAATGATTGAAGCTAGAGAGTCTATTTTGAACTACTACAGACCGTTCTGTATCTGATTGGTAACATAGAGTAAACAGAATAAGACAATGAAAGTTATGATGCTTTATCTTAAGCGAGGCTTTAATGTAAAGTTTTCTTATTTCCTCATGTTCATCTAAAACCCATGCATTTTCTTCAATGAGTTGCGTTATTTTTTTAATGTTGCTAAAAGAAATGTCAAGTTCAACATCGCACAGTAGTGAATTCTTTGCTTAGAGTGATAGCTTATAATAGGAACCATGTACCAAAGTATAAAATCTTTGATGTTGACATGCATTTTAATAGCCGTAGATAATTGTTTTAAGGCCATTAAGGAATGAATATGGGGGAAAGCCAATTTTCTTTGCAGTAGTTTTAGAGATAGGCAGTTTTAAAAGTGGATTTCTTAAGAAAAAGATGTTTGTAACTCTAACTTCAATCATAGCATCTAAGTGTAGAAAAACCTGGAGGACAAAATATATACAAGCCAAACATTTCAAGAATCACTTGCCCGGCTCTCAGTGAGTACCACAATGGTACAACTCGAAGACTAGAATGTTAGATGACACACTAAGAAGTGTGGAGCCTATCCCCACATTGTGACCCTGTTAGTCAATTTTGCTAGGCTAGTATTGCTTCCTGAAATCCAGACCCAGCCTCCCCTTCAACAGCACTCAACGACTCTCAGGTCAGAGATCACAGTCTCGTTGACTGAGGACCCGGGTCGAGGTGTATGACACCCCAAATCACCATCATAACTCCCATATACTCTGGAGGAGCTACTTTATTAGGATCATTTCTGTCACCACATCCTGAGCCTGTCCCTAGGAGGTGACTCTCAGCCTTGTCACTGTTTGCATACATGTGCTTTATAAACCCTCTCATACTCTTCATCAGTATTCCCACTTCCCCGGGGATTAGTGATGGTGCAAGGGTTCATGCCACCTACTTTCTCCTCTTTTCTCTCTTCTGTTCCCACCTTCACACCCTTTCTCTGTCTTTGTGCCTCTTCCTAAAGGATTCAAAAAAAAAAAAGAAGAAATTCCCATTTTACAGATGAGATTGACTGACTCTTCCAAAGATCAGGGATCCACAGAACCTGCGTCTCAGTGGTTCTATCTAGTCCTTCCCTTGACTGAGGATTTCCTCACAGTGAAAATTTCTACCCACTGTGGGAAAGCACAGCTTTCTTCATGTCTATATAACTCAAATCGTACAAATACGATTTTTTTCATTCTCAAGGTACCACCTTAGAGGTGGGAAGCAGTGGGAGTTTTCATATCTGTGAGGAGAAATACTGGCTGGAGAGGTCAGAGAAAACCAAGGAGATTAAGCCACTATCCATTCCCCCCTCCCCACCCCACCGCCCTGTTACCTCCAGGAATTTTTTTTCAGCAGGCTCCCAGCTGAGCAGAGAACCTGAAGCAGGGCTTGATCCCAGGACCCTGAGATCATGACCTGAGCCAAAGGCAGAGGCTTAACCCACTGAGCCACCCATGCGCCCCACCTCCAGGAATGTTTAAGCAACACATTAATGACCTCAGTGGAGAAGCCTCTCATTTCATGCCAGAGACAGATATGGACACACACATTTCGGTTAAATCAGGTCTCTCCCTGGCTGAAGAGAAAATGCCATCATCTCAGCAGATACAGATCCAAGGACTCCACGATGAGAGCAAGTACAGAGCCCCTCTTCTCAGAAGCACACCAGCAGGTACTGGGTGGGGAAGGGATGAAGCATGCTGCCCTCAGCCACTTCTTCCCTGGAAGCCCATTTCTGGACCAGGATTAACAGGGAAGCCTCTCAGGAGACAGTACAGTTGTGCTTGTGATGCAAAGTATTTTTTTCACGATGCTGTCATTTAATTTTAAATTCTGGACTCTGCTCCTACTCTCTAGGAATGTGACTAGATGGAGTCCTTCTCTTTCCCTCCATTAACATACAGAGACGCCATTGTTTTTCACTCTCTGCTGTATACAGACAAAGACTGTTTTCATGTCTATGTATTATATATGTAAATGGCTAAGTGTTTTTGTACTTTGTCCTAACATGGAGCAGAACTTTCCATATAACTAAGATTTCCAGTACCTAAATTATCCATTGCTAAATTACCTGGAAAATCTCCAAATGAGGCATTCACATCTTCACTCTATTATTAAAACATAACGAACTGTCTACCAACAAATGATACTGTGTCTTCTGACTCCTCAGTTTGCTAGCTGGGAGAACCTCAGATCAGGCCTTTCATTTATTTTACAAAAATGAGAAAACTGTCCTAATACATGTATATATCTCCAAGAATAACTTGGTTGAAAGAATTTCTTTCAAAATATTATAAAGTATGAAGTATAAAATATGACTGCAGAAAATGCTAGGGAAATCTGCTAAGGCAATATTGGATTATACAAACTAGTAAGTGTATCATTCAGAATCACCATTAATCCCTGATTAAGCAGATACGTTACTGATCCTTAACAAAACTAGTGTACAATGGAAACTTTGTGAATTCAAGCCATCTTTTCAGGCTCCTGAGTTGTAAGTAGTTTTTAATTTTGGTAAGATTATTTTGTATTTGCTTGATAAAAGAAACAACTCATAGAAAAAGACTCATTGCTGTATAAAATTTAACCTATTTAGCATAAGGAAGTTTAAGGTCACTGTATTGCAGTCAACAAAAATTTGTTGAAAGCTTATTTCATGATAAACACTGGAGAACTGGGAATAAAAAGGCAAAGCTAATTTTTTCTTAAAGATTCACTTATTTATTTTAGAGAGAGAGAGAGAGAGTGTGTGTGTGTGTGAACAGGGCAAGAGGCAAGGCAGGGTGGTGCACAGAGGGAGAAGGAGATAGAGAATCTCAAGCAGACTCCCCACTGACTGTGGAGTCTGATGTGGGGATTGATCCCACAGCCCTGAGTTTGTGACCTAGGGCAACATCAAGAGTCAAATGCCTAACCGACTGAGCCACCCAGTGTTGAGGCCAAGTTTGGAGAAACTAGTGAGTAGACAGATTTTGTAGTCATTTATATGATGTGTTATAAAAAAGCAATGTTATAATAACAACTAGCATTTCATGGGCACTTATAATATCCTGAACATTGTTTCTAAATCTTCACCTATGTTTGTTTGTTCCTTTGTTTATTTATTTACCTATTTATTGTAGCTAATTTAAACCTCAGATCTCCTGAGGTATATCCTATCATTATTCCCACTTTATAGATCAAGAAACTGAGGGACAAAATTAGCCCAAATCACATAGGTAGCAAATGGCGGAAATGGTACTTGAAAGCAAGGAGTTGTAAGTTACCTCATGCTGGGTATACACAGCAGACAATGATCGATTCTAAGCAGGAGCATGGGAGGTGGGGGAGAATTCACAAGTAAGGTGGATTAGATCTGTGCTTTGAAGAAGGAGTACAATCTTCTCCAATGTCAAAGGGAGAAGAACATTCTGGTGTTGCAGAGACAAACATGAGTGAAAGCACAGAGGTATAGAAATGCTTGCTGTATTCAAGGGGTAGTGTAGAACTCAATAGTGTGGTTGGAGATGGAAGGAAGGGGGAAAACTGGGGCCATTTCAAGAGTTTTTGTTTTTTCCAGGCCTACAATGGCATGATTTTTCAAAGTCTGTGGATCCTTTCAAGTCCAACGCATTGACTTTTTGCATTTTCATCATAAATATTCACATTTAGTAACGTCAAATCATAGGCAACATATACAACGTTCCCCAGTGTTGCCATCCTGTGATAGGGAATGAATGAGTGCATGTGTATAAACAGATACAGGGCGCTTGTATACATGATCAATTTTGCTAAATAAAGTATTATTTTTCTCTAGATGCATATGAGTAAGTTGAAAATACTAGCTTAGATAATGAGCAAACAGGCTAATGTACAATGAAATAATTTTCATCCTGGGTAAGCCCAGCTTCTTCACTTCATTAGTTTTTAATTAAACCTCTGTCTGATTAAGTTCTCCATCTCTTTTCCACAACCTTTGCTTGTAAAATTTTCTTCGTTTGGTCCTAAAGCAGCCTCTAAGCAGGGTGAAAAGCAATATTGTTTAATTACTGTCTGGTCTCTTCCTTGCACACATCATCTTTTTTTTTTTTTTTTTTTTTTTTTTTAGTTAAAATATACTGTAAAAAATGATCAGAAAAGCAATTCAATAGGATAAGAATAGAATATATAGAATATACAGAAGGTAGAGAAACTGCAAGGGGCCAGGACCTAGTAGAGAGCATAGACCTTCCAAGAGCACCCCAAGTTCTTGAACGCACCTTGACAATGGGTGAGATGCTTTCCTGGGCTTCTGAACCTGATTCTGATTTTTTTTTTTTTTTTTAAGTTCAGCCAAAAGGGCATCTCTGTTCCCTCAGCTAACAGCAGCAGAAGGTGGGGAAGACCAGTCCCGCCACCAGAAGCCCCAACAGGACCTTGCCCCCCACCCCCTTCTGCAAATGTTCCGGATGGCCGCTTATCAAGACAGGGCACCCCAAGCTTCATCCCCAAAAGCACAGCCCTCCGCCCCACCCTTCCTTTAGAAGTTGACTCTCTCCTTTCATTGCTCCCTCTCTCCCTCCATGTCTCATTTATGGAGCTCATTTATTCAGAATGGTGATAGCTGATGCAGCTGGGATGGACGGAGGGAGGATTCCCAGAAACAGAGGAACGACGCTGGAAAGACATGGGCTCCCAGAGCCCCGGGGAAGGGGAGGACCTGCAGGAGGAGGGAGTCTCAGAGTGTGTACACCGTGCTCCAGGGACCCCTGGGGCTTCCGCAGGAGACTTTGCAGTGAGATGGCAGAAGCAGAAGATCAAGTCGGGGCGGGGGGGAGGGGAACGAGGCTCTGCAAATGGGGAGTCAAGGTTCCTTTGAGGATTGCTTTCCCCGCAGGGTGAGGGGACAATAGAGAAGTGGGCTGGGGCGGAGGTAGGATTAAAGCAGACAGGGCTTCAAATGGAAGGGATTTCACTGTATTCCAAGGAAGCCCAGACCCCAGCGCTGTGGGGCACCGGGCGGAACAATGCAAGGCTTGGAGTGTTGGCCTCCGCCCCGGGCTCAAGCCTTGTCCAGCGCGTTTTATTTCAGTACCATGGTGTCTGGCTTCAGGTTAGCAGTAGGGCAATTTTTAGACAGCTAATCCATACGACTGCTCCTCCCCCTCCTCTTCTGATTATGTAATTATCCACAGAGCTATTCCAAGAACCACAGGCCGAGCTCTTTGCTCCCCACATTTAGCTGGTGGAGCTCCCGTCCCTACCCACACTTCGCTTGCTCCCTAAATTTTAATTTATTAACTGTTTCACCTGAAAGCAATCACCCTTGCAGTCAATTCCCCAAATAAAACATCTGCCTTTTCAATTCAGACAGCTATAAGTGAAGAAATACACCAGGGGACCAGAATTATGTTCTCTTTTAGAAAGTAGAGATGTTTACAAAGACATGCCTCTGACATCTGCTGCCTGGGCTGCATCACGAATGAGCTGGCGTTGGCACCGGGAGAGAAGGTGCTCGACGTTTGCTGCTGCTCCTTGGCTCACCTGCAGACGCAGAAGTAGCTCCTGGCGGTCAAACTCCCTCCTGTTATTAATTGACCTTCTACAGAGGCTACTTGAGACCTGCAAGCTTGGAGGTCAATCGTTTTCCCAGTGCTCTGTTTTCCTATAACATCTATTTGCATGACATTTGTGGTTTTAATATGCTTTAAAAATCATTGCTCTCCCAAGGCTCTTCAGGTGCCACTTTGCAAACCTGTGAAGACGCCTTCAGAAGGGGGTGATGCTCAGGCTCGCTTTTCCTCAAACCTTGTTCTAAGGCTGGAAGTCTGGGGACAAATGTGGGTGAACTTCTTACACTGCATAATATTTTTATCCCTCATAAGAAGTGTGCATGAGACAGACACTGAGGAAAATACACTGTTAATATATGGCTTTTCTCTCTGCTTTTTTTTTTTTTTTTCCCCTGAATATCCGAGCCCTTTAGAGGTTTGGTTTTTTTGGCATCCCTTGCAAGCAAAGCCTGTGGCGGTCCTGGAAAATTGAAGCCACAGAGTTCCAGAGGTCCTGTCCATCTGCAAACCTCTTCCTCTTATAGGAGCTCAGCCGAGAGCCCCACAGGGTCATCTGTAATTCTTACCCCTGGTTTCACAGGAGAAAGTGCAGACCCAGGTCTCAGGGATTCCAGGAACGTTTCTTTCTTTCTGTGACACATGTACCCTACTCCTCTTGTCACACAAGTGAGCAAGGAACAGAGATAGGCCTCTGAAATGTTTTCTTCTTTCTTGTGAAAAAAAAAAAAAAAAGATGACTGTAATGACTAACCACCCAAGCAGCCCACACAATAGTGTACAGGGCAAAGAAAGAATGGAAAATTTTGTGGAGCAGAGATGTCTCAGGAAGGATTGGGCTGAAGAGGCTAGGAAAAAAACAAAACAAAACTGTGCTACGAAGGGTATAAAGGATGCTCACCTATCTCTTCACATTAAATAATGATGCTTTGTAAAATCATCACAGGACTCAGTGGGGGTAGAATCCCGCAGGTTCACAGGATGCTTTGCAAGGAATAAAGACATGGGTGTTGGACCAGAGCTCTACTGGACCCATTGCAGAGTGAAACCAAAAAAAGCATATTGCAATCTTATATACTAGAAACAATATGGGGTTAATTTTGTTTATTTTGTAAAAAGATTTTATTTACTTACTTGACACAGAGATAGAGAGGGGATGAGAGAGAGAGAGCACAAGCAGGGGGAGCAGCAAGCAGAGTGAGAGGGAGAAGCAGGCTCCCTGCCTAGCTCAATCCCAGGACCCCAGGATCATGACCTGAGCTGAAGGTAGACACTTAAACCACTGAGCCACCCAGATGCCCTGACATGGGGTTTATATGGAAACAAAAGAGATAGTTCTAGATGAGATAAGAATAAGAAAAGGGGGGTACCTGGGTGGCTCAGTGGGTTAAAGCCTCTCCCTTCAGCTCAGATCATGATCTCAGGGTCCTGAGATCGAGTCCTGCACTGGGCTCTCTGCTCAGCTGGGAGCCTTCTCCCCCCGCCCCGCCCGCCCCACTCTCTCTGCCTGCCTCTCTGCCTACTTGTGATTTCTGTCTGTCAAATAAATAAATAAAATCTTAAAAAAAAAAAAAAGAAAAGGGATGGGGACAAAAGATTGTCTGTTGCTTGAAAACCACCACTGCTTCCTAGGTAGACATGTTTACAGCTGTAAATCATCCGGAGTTTCACAATTTCCTTATGTATGTTCTATGTCAATAATTTTTTAAAGTTTCATAACATTTTAAACGCATATAAAGATGGTTTTTAAAGACTCATTTTTCAGATAAAGAGAAGTGCTACAGTCAACTAATTTGAAACAAAGGCCCTTACCTCCTTCCACTGAATTCAGAAAACTCAACTGAGGAGTTCTGTAACTTGTGATAAATGACAGAACACCCTCAAATTTAATCTTACTTGTTATCTTTGCCTCAAATTGATTAGTCAGAGAATAGGCAATTTGTTTAGTGCCTTGGGTCATAGATATTCTACATGCTTCAGCTTTCTCATCAGCACAGAGAAGGCAATTTACAAAGCATTACCTGAATAAATCAAGTATTTTAGACTCAAGTGATTCCTTCACAGTTTCTGCTCTAGACTGAGTATTTGTGTCCCTTCCAATTCCTTATGCTGCAAATCGATCCCCAGTGTGGTGGTACATGGAGGTGGGGCCTTTGGTTGGTGATCGGGTCATGGAGGAGGAGCCCCCATGAATGGGATCAGCGCCTAATCAAAGGGACCCCAGAGACCTCCCTCAACCCTCCCATCACGTGAGGACACAGCGAGAAGAACCAGGAAGTGGAGTCTCACTAACCACTGAATCTGTCAGTGTTTTGGAATTTTCTAGCTTCCAGGACTGTGAGAAATACATCTCTTTTGTTTAGAAGCTACTCAGTCTATGGTAATTTTTTGTAGAGCTAGCCGCCTGAGCTAAGACAGTTTTCTTTTAATTCAAAATAATTTTCTTCTTTGGGGGAGACTGACACTTATGATTTCCTGTTTTCTGTCGCAGAGAGATGGTTTATACTATTCTATTCCCAAGTTAACCCAGGATGGCTTATGCCGCGTCCTCTTCAGAGTTTTGGGGCTGCTTCTTCAGGTGACTTTCTGGAAAGCAGCCCTACCCCTTTAATTGTTTTCTCTATCACTTTGCATTAAGAAATGGTATGTTGAGATAGCCATCTGGGGGAGAAGGAACTGGTTTCCCTCCCTGAAGGAACTCCAAGGTGCAAATTCAAGGCAAGTTACAAGAATGGAATATGGGAATTTGGGAGTAGCTTTCTAGAAAAGTCTTAGTTATTTTTCTACTTCCAATTTTCTTTTTCCTCCAAGCGTGTCGGATTGCTTCTGCATTGGTCCCAGCCTCACTGGATCCCAGCATTCATGGCATTCAGAGAAAAGTGCAAATTTAATCTTGATCCCTACTGGATTCCAGGGTCCATGAAGGCAGAGAGGATATTTTTCTTACATACTATTCTCAGATCTATATCCAGCACATTTTAAAGCACTCAGTAAATAATTTGCTAAATCTCACTGAAGCAAGCACTCTTTTTCATAGAATATTAGAGCTGGATGTTTTATTTAAAAAAAATGTATTCATTCAGCTGTTTTGAAGTCTGTGTATGCTAACTCCAACATCTTTCTCCTGTCTGGATTGTTCCTGTTGACTGTTCCTCCCTCCCCAATTTATGGATCATATTGTTTTGCTTCTTGGCTTGTTTGTAATTGCTGATTGTGTGCTGGGCTCTGGAGCCCAGGCTGGATTTTGCTTTCTTCTTTTGGAGACTGTTAAGTTTTATTCCAGCAGACCATTTCCTACAGGTCAGCTCAATTCGTTAAGATGAGTCTAGGTGAGCCTTACCAGCAATGTACATGGTAGTGGTCCCTTATGCCCGCCTCACCTCTTGGTCAAATTATTTCATCACCATGACTTTTGGTTTCCTTATCTCCAAATGCAGTTAATAACATAGTAGACAGAGTAAGGTTCTCCCAAAGATGTCCACAACCCAATCCCCAAAACCTGTGAATATGTTACTATGATACAGTTAAATGAAAAATCCTGAGACGGGAAGATTATCCTGGATTATCTGAATGGGCCCCATTGTCATCATGAGGCCTATAAAAGGGAAAGGGAAGGAGATGCGTTGAGGGAAGCTGAAGTCAGAAACATAAGGAAGAGGCCATGAGTCAAGGAAGGCAGGGGACCTCTAGAAGCCAGAAAAGGCAGGGAATTGGATTCTCCTAGAGACTCCAGAAAAGAGTGTAGTACAATTTGATTTTAAGACTCCTGACCTCCATGGATTTAGGGTAATCAATTGGGGTTATTTTAAGCCACTAAGTCTGTGATGATTTGTGGCAGCTGCCATAGGAATCTCATACAAACGCGTACCTCGAAGTTTGTAGAGGAGGTTGGAGACAGTGTATGTTGTACATTGGGACATGCTGAATACACTGCGTCTTCACAGTTCCTGTGTGTTTGGGAGCCTGGTGGTAGTGTTCCCTGGCCTGAAAGCATCGACCAGAGTTAGGAAAGTAATACTGGCATTAAAACATACATAGCATTTTATAGTTTATGAAGCTCCTTAATGGGCATTGTTGAATTTAAAACTCAGAAGGGAATCAGTGTAAGTTAGAAATGTCAACATAGAATTTAAAATTGTAAATATGACTAAGAATTCCCTATTTTAAACATGAAGGAACCATGGTTTCCAGAGAATTTGACCTTCTTCTACAGACCCAAAAGGAGTAAGAATGAAATCTGAAATTCTCTCTCTGGATTCTGCATTCAGGATCTTCTACTCATTTCTATCCATCTTCCACTGTTCTGCTTGTGATCAAAGACTGGGTTATCGTTTCCTTTTCATTTGCAACTCTTCTTTTTATAGTGAAGATAAAAATTCAAAGACAAAGACCGCAGCCTCTGTCTCCCTTTCTTCTCTCTATTCCAACCCTAACTAAGTCCTAACAAAAGAAGTTCCCTTAGCGGGTTTAAAAAAAAAATTTTTTTTTCTTGCAGGTTTTTTTTCTTTTTTGTCTTGGAAACCTTTCTAAAGTTGAAAGTAGTCTTCCTTCTTAATGCAATTCCTTCATGATTAAGTATCACATAATGGCAGAACACAAAATAGGCAGTTGGACTTCTGTTCTGTTGCTTCCTTGCAACATTGGTGGAACAATTCATTCAATCTCACTCAGCTTCATCCTCCCTCTCTGAAAGTCCAATGGCATTGCTGTATTACCCTGAAATGTTATTTTCAGACTAACAGCTTCAAATGGTTAGAAAGCTTTTAAAACATTCTGCTTCCATTTAAATGCATGTTTCAAACCGGGCTTCCAAATGTCCAGTGATTCAGAAACACCTTTAGGTAATATCCTCAAAGTAAATTCCAGCCACTGATTGACAGAAATGAACTCCTAGGGTGTTGAAATATACATCTACTCTTTATTGCCACGTCCACTCAAGCACTTCACAATGTGGAGTCAGATCTGTTAGAATAGCCCTTTGGACATGTTTGTCTTGTTGGATTCAGGATGTATTCATTTCTGACTGCCAAGGGTGTAGTTTGCTTCTCTTTAGGGTGCTCAGTCTGAACTGACATCTGTTACAGATACTGCCTGACTAACGAAGCCTTTTTATTTTCTTAAAGCATGATGTGACCCAGGGCAGCTCACGGATGAAAAAAAGAAAAACAAATAAAACAAGAAAGACCAAGATTTCACACCAAAATAAATTTTTAAAGGGATGCACGATGCATTTTTTTTCATTACAGTTTAGGAACGCGAAACACAGACGCTGGGCTCTGTTAGTCCTTAAATCGGGTTTTCTGCAGGCGCTGCCTCCTGGAGCCCCTTCAGGATCCTTGACCGTGACTTTTCGTGCTCTGTCCACTTTAAGAGGGAAGATTAGAGGCTTGAGATCGTCTATGAATTTCCCCTGAGGGAGAATGTGGCTAGTTACACAGAGTAAATTAAACAGCCTGGGATATACAAAAAGGCTATCACCATTGTGATGATTCCATTTAGTGTGGCAAATTTGATTTCAGAAACTGAGTGGATTTGTGAAGTCAGAGGTTAATCCTCCCCTGAGTAAAACTCCCTCAACACGCCAAGGTGATTAATCATTGGCTAAGGTGGTAGGACCAATATGGAAACAGTCACTTTCTAATGCCTTGCCTCCTGACTCTATTTTTAGACTCATTTCAAATACTCAGGGTCCAGGCAGACCACCTTGCCCCAGATAGAAGAGACTAGTGAGTATCTGAAGACAAAAAAGTTGATCACGGTCATTGTTGCTGATTGTGCCAACATCAGTCTATTCTTTTTAATTATATCAAACGTGTTCACATGTCATCCTCATGAATGACATTTGGAGGTAATGGAGTAACCCCTGCTGTAAAGATGAGGAAACAGAGGACAGAAGTGTTTCGGAACTTGGCTGAAATTGTCAAGGCAATAAATGGAGAGTCTTAAAGGTATCTGAACTCTGAATCTTCTGTCATACCTACTACAAAATGGGGAAAAAAATGTCTTTAGGGCAAGACTACTCTAAAGAAGTGTGCAATACAATATCCACTTTATCCTTTTAAAGTCAATGCCTTTTCCTGACTCGCATACCATAGGTCAGTTGGAATTGAGAAGTACATTAACATATAATGGTATCATCCAGCCATTGGCATAGGATTTCTTTTGTATCCAAGTTGATGTTCCTTATTTTAAAAAAGATTTTTTTTTTTTTTTTTTTTTGAGAGAGAGAGAGAGAGAATGAGTAGGGGAAGGAGCAGAGGGAGAAATTCCCAAGCCTGTTACGGGGCTTGATCTCCTGACCCATGAGATCATGACCTGAGCCAAAACCAAGAGTCCAGTGTTTAACCGACAGAGCCACCCAGGAGCCCCTATCCGAGCTGATTTCTAGAATGTCAGTTTAAATCCCTGAAGGTGGGGACTTGGCTTAGTTTACATTTTATTGCTGACTTAATAATAAATGAATAGGAAAAAAATTACAGGTTCTATCCAAACTATAGGGGTAATAACAATTCATTTGGCCATCTATAGCTGCTTCAAATATAATATTTAATTTTTCAAGGAAATACCACCTTGGAATAAGTGCTAATTTGAGGGGGTAAATGACAATATATATTTGCAGATGGGACACTATTATTATATCCAATCCAAAGGATTATCTCTCAGCAACTTGGTCACTGGTAGGTACTCGTGGAGAGAACAGACTCAATGGGCCACCCAACTAGTCTTTGCTTTGGAAGCTCAAGGAGACAAAGAATGATGAGCAGTGTAGACAGTCTCATCTGGATGTTTCTCAGAGGCCCAACACCGAGACAGCATGGACTCTGGGGAGAACTTAGGAGAGCAAGCCCCAATCCCAGGAAGCAGCCACAGGATGGGGTCCATGGACAGATGTGGGTAAGGGTACAGATTCCGGAAAAGTAAAAGGAAATGGAAGGTGAAGCTTTAGTCACATGACAAAGGGCCACCTATCTTTGTGATCTTTCATTCACCCATGCATATAGATAGTAATTGCTCTCAGCACCTGCACTTTGAACGCAGAGAACTCAAAACACGAGGTTATGGAGGTGCCGGACAGAGCGTGAGAATAAAATATTGCTCTGACCTCACTCAGCTAGAGGAGACCAACACGTGGAAAGATCAACTATACTGTGATGTTATTGCTCTTATCAATAGAGGCAGAAATAGTGCCACGCATGTCCAGAACAGCAATGATGTACTCTGATCGTTGAGTTCAAATGGTTTTATTAACAAGATTACCGTTGACTTGAATTTTGAAGAAGAATAGTCTTTTGACACAAGAAGAAACAGAGAAGAGGCAATAAAGATCATTCCAGAGAGAAAGCAAAAAAAAAAAAAAAAAAAAAAAAAGTGAAGATTTCTGAGTGATGACAAGAAACTGCCTATTTGTCCCTTTTGAGAATCTGATTAGAAAAATAGATAACTTCTCCCCAGAAAAATGCACATATCTATGTCCACCCAGAGTTTACTGTATAATTTCAGGGGCATTATAGTCTTGTCTTTTCCTTCTTTCTTTTTTTTTTGGTGAAGATTTTATTTATTTATCTGACAGAGGGAGAGTACAAGCAGGGGGAGGGGCATAGGGAGAGGGAGAAGCAGGCTCCCTGCTGAGGAGGGAGCCTGATGTGGGACTCGATCCCAGGACTCTGGGATCATGACCTGAGATGAAGGCAGCTGCTTAACCAACTGAGCCACCCAGATGTCCCTATAATCTTTTCTTAAATTTGATTTACCACTTACAGCAAGGTCACATTTTTGCAGGATGTGGGCCCTGTGACTTTGCTTTCTGAAGACCACGCCAACGCATTTATGTTTACTGCACAGCAGCCTTAGATCACGAGAACACCTCCTGACAGAAATCATTTTTCAAATGTGGTGCAATATTTCTTTCCATGAGAAAATTTTATGTTTTTTTTTTTCTTTATTCCTCTCTGTTCACTTTGGGTATAATTGTTTGCATTTGTAATATGTGCTAGCACAACATCTGTCTCCAAGTGAGCTCCTGTGTTCACTATTCAATGAAGCAATGAAGCATTTGAAATGCAAGAACATTTCTCAAAACGTTGTTGCTTGTTAATAATTCTTCATGCTTGGAATGTTGCCTCTCTTGCACCCTGAGCCTATTAATCTTGAAAATAACACAAGTTATATGGTTCTCATTATAGGCTGTTAAAGAATACAATAGAAAAGCGGGGTGAGCAAGACAGGAATTCAGTGAACGATTTCTCGTTGGAAACATTCAGGAAAATATTTTGGGGAGTGGATCTTATTCAAGGAATGAAGAATTTTATTAAAGTAATATTTTATTTATTGGATTAAAAACTTAGCCTGCCAGACTCTGGGAGAAACTTATTCTGAAAAATCAATAAGATAAGGGTATTAATCTAGTAGAAAAATGAAGTTGGTCCATAACCACATGAGAAGATATTCAACCTCACCAGTAATTGAAAATAGTAAAAAATGTAAAGAAGAAAATGCCCTTTTCTACACTTAAATTGCAAACTTGAAAAGTGAAGGGTAATACCTCATACTTGTTAGGGAGAGTAAAACCAAGAGTACAAATTGGTGTACGTTTTCTGGTGGATAATTTGGTGTGTTGTGCCAAAATTTGAAGAAAAAAATGTCATAATATGGGCTTAGCAGTTCCTCTTTTTAGAATGTGTCTTTAGGAAGTATTACACGTTTCTAAATACATTTGTACAGAAACGGTCATTGTTAAAATGTGTAACATACTGAAAAATTGAAAACCTAAAAATTAAAATTTAACTAATTAAAATTGAACTAAACTTTAACTAAATTTCCTAATTAAAAATTAAGTAACTAAATTTCCTAAAATAGGATCGATCTACTACATATATTATGTGGGTCCATGGGTCCACCTTGCAATCGATCTATCTTTATCTATCTCCTTACCTATCATCTGTCTATCCATCCATCTAGCTATATATTTGTATATCGTATATTTATGGACATATTCTTATTGTCATAGAAAGATATTTACAATGTTCATTGGGAAAATTGTCAATTGAATTTGACAATTACAAGTATGAGCTGTTAAAAATTATTTATATATATTTTATGGAGAAAAGTTTGGAAGCATATACAAAGAATGTCAGTACCTGTTATCTCTGGGTAATAGGATTTTAACTAACTTGTTTCTATTTGCTTATCTGCATTTTCTCAACTTTTCTGATTACCACGTGTTATTTCTTTGTAATGCAAAATATGGGACATTTATCACATGACAACAAGAAGAAGAGCAGAGTTCATTTAATATTTTATCACGGAACCTGGATAGAAATACCAGTTTAAGTGTGAATATTTTTAAGTTTGGTTTTCTTTGCTCTTCACTCAACATTCACTCCTCCACCCTCTGCTACTGTATGTAAGGGAAACACTCTACTAGATGAAGCAAACTAAATGAGCAGATGTGGATGAAAAGTCTATGATAAATTCCATGTGCAGAAGCTATGGAGCAAATCTACAATGGCATATTGGCCAATTCAAGACTCAATTAACAGAAAATTTGCAATCTGTTCAAAATAAATGTTCAAATAAAATGGTAATAGGCCTTACAACTGCCTTGTAACGAAAAATGAAATTTCATGAAAGAGATGAATAGACGGAATATTTTAAAATTTCAACTTCTTCCAACTCTCAGTGGGGCCAAAGGATGATGTTAATGATAGCACACAGCTGTAATTTCATATATAAATCAAATCATTCCCCAACATTGTCATGAAAGGAAGCAGTGCCTCTCTGGCCAGTCTGGTGAACTGATGGAAATCAGGCTTTGATTCACTTGTTTTTTGTTAGTCATTCACCAGGCATATACAGAACACCTCTGATAGGCACGGTACAGGTTTAGACCCCAGAGGAGGATTAACGTCATGGTCATGGTCATCATGGAGTTTGGAAACAATCTGAAACTAGGACTTACTCATGAAACAACAAGTAACAGCGAAGAGGTGTATGTTCTTATACATCTAGACCAGTGGATAGGCCCTTAGCAAATGGCTAAGAAAGCACACGGAAGGAGTTATCCTGATGAACAGGATTACAGGGTACAGGACAGAGAAGGAAAGGTCCATCTAAAAAGAGGAATATGGTCATGTGAGGAATGCAATATTTTCTGCTGAAATTATTTCTTGAGGTTAGTTTTGTGGGAATGCATGTGTAGAAGGCTTCAAATTTAATGTAGACAGAGCATAATCTTCTCTTGGACTGCTGAATTGAGAGGTAGGAAAACAGTATGCAGGGAAGAAAGGGAATGTAGATAGTTGGCTCTAAGAAGGAATATTTGCTGGGTTACGTTTTATTTACTCATTAAACATATTATGAATGCCTGGCATGTCCCAGGAAGTATGCAGTCCGCTGACACTACAATGTAAACAGAACAGACATAGTTCTTTACTCCTATAAAAGTATTAAGAATACGGTTCTGATTGGGGTGCCTGGGTGACACAGTCTTTCGGCTTGAATCGTGATCTCAGGGTCATGAGCTCAAGCTGGAGTTGGGCTGCCAGCTCCATTCTGAGCATGGAACCTACTTGAGTCTCTTTCTCTGTCCCTCCCCCATTCCTCCAGCTCATGCTTCCTCTCTCTCTCTCTCTCTCAAAAAAAAAAAAAACAAAAAAAAAAAACGGTTCTGATTAAAGTTTTTTTTTTTTTTTAAATATTTTATTTATTTATTTGACAGAGAGAAATCACAAGCAGGCAGAGAGGCAGTCAGAGAGAGAGGAGGAAGCAGGCTCCCTGCTGAGCAGAAAGCCCGATGCGGGGCTCGAACCCAGGACCTGGGATCATGACCTGAGCCGAAGGCAGCGGCTTAACCCACTGAGCCACCCAGGCGCCCCTGATTAAAGTTTTTATGATTAACTTATTTAGTCAGCATACATGTAAAGGCAGCTTATTGGTACATATGTCCATTAAAATAAAGTTAGAAATAATGAAAAATACCACCTACATGGTAATGTCTCTCCTATGAGTCCATTACAGAAACAGTAAATAATATTTATTATTATTTTTATTATATATTATATATATTATTATATTTATTATATATCAAGATATCGGTGTACATTTAGGACCATCAAGTCAGTCCAATACAAAACCATACTCTCAGACTTGTGGATCACACCTCCTCTCATTAGAGGATGCAAGTTTGACCAAACCAAGCCAAGGCTTACATTTGAAATCTTGCCAGACAAAGCAGGAGCAGGAGGCACTATTAAATTAAAAGTCAGTTAGAAAGATTTCAGTAGGTAAATGGAAAGTTCCCAGAGACATAGGGAACACCGTATCTTTTAGTCACATAGTGTGGTGTGATGGTTGTGTGATGGTTTTCAACTTTTTCTTAATGGAACCCATAGTAAGAAATATATTTTATACCAATCTTCGAATACACACACACAAATAGGAAACAAAAGTTTCACAAGAAAATACAAAAAATAAAGAAATGAAATTATAAAGTGCACAGAAAAGATGGAGTATATAACAGATGGTATTGGGACATAGATAAGAATAAATTTGTCCTTACTTCACTCTACACATAGAAATAAACTATAATAACGTTAGAAAGCTAATTGTAAAATAAAAAATATAATGTTTTAATTTAGAGGAAAGTATATAAGCTAACCCTGAGCTATGGAGGATGTCTTAAACAATAAGGAAAACACACACCCTACAGCAAAGGATAAAAAATTGGCAGCATTAAAGTGAAAACAAACACACCTCTATGTATCAAATGGTTAAATGCAAAAAGGAAGATAAACACTTTCACTTCATGTAACCAGCAAGAGCTAAAAAGCCTACTAGATAAAGATTTCTTAAAAAAAAAAAAAAAAAAAAAAAACTCTCCAAAAGCAAAACAAATTTTAATGGGGGAAAAGGAGAAAGAACACGAGTAGGTGATTAATGTAAACAAGACCAGAAGAATGCAGTAAATACCTAAAAAGATGCTCAACCTCACTACTGGCCAAAGGCAGTGAGAAGCCATTTCTTAACTATCAGTATGGGAAATTTAGTTTCACAGTACAGACACTGGTTAGAATGTGAGTTCTCATATATTGCTGGAGGAAATGTAAATCATACCATCCATCTGAGGAACAATTTGGCAAAATATAATACTAGAGATGTTCTTGCATATATATTTAAGTAGACCTATACACAAATTTTTTTGTATCATTGCAAAAGCAAAATGTGAGAAACAACCTAAATGTCTATCAACAGGATGAATAATTAAATCACGGTACGTTGAGCAAAGGGATATTATGTAGAAGTTCAAATTAGTGAACTAGAGCTACTCGCATCACTGTAGGTAAATCTCACCAAATAATCCTGGGTGATAAAAACAGATTATATGAGAATAGTAAAGAGTAAGGTTTACATATTTTGAATATGCTCTGTTGTATTATATTTACATGAATAGCATCACTTTTATTATAAATGTTTGTTAACAACACACCCAAACTCAGGATAGTGGTTGCTGCTTGTGTTGGAGGACTCCAAAACCATCCTCAGACTTGAGGATTTGACAGAAAGACTCAGATCACAGAAAGCTTTTATACTCATGGTTATGGTTTATTACACAGAGAAAGGATCACAATTAAAATCAACAAAGGGCAAGGTGCATGGGGAGAAGTCTAGGAGAATCCAGGGGCAAGCTTCCCTGTGTCTTCTCCCATGGGTGACAAAACATGTAAAGCACTGCCCATCAGAAAAGTCACCTGAATCTTGTTAGGTGCCTTAGAGTCTGAGTGAGACTCTGGCCCTCAGCTACTCAGATGTGAGCCCTGAGAGTAAAAAAAGGGCCCTGCTAATCAACTAGCAGTACCTGAAGAAAGACTTCAGCAACACAAAAGCACTCTTATCAAGTGGACTATTCCAAGGGCTCAGAGCTCATCTAGGAGTCAGCTGAGGGCCAATCCCAAAGACAAGCCTTCCTTAAGAATGTGTAGGATCTGAGCAACTGCACTTCTGCTGGGCTAATGCCTTCTTGAGCCCTTCTAGAGAGGTAGGATGGGGCTGGGATCAGCAAGGAGTACACAAGAGGCTTCAAGATGAAATGTAGTTTATTTCCTACACTGGTTGGGGGGGAGTATATATGGGTGTCAGTTGTGTAATTCTTCAGACATTTTATGCTTAACTGCATAAAATTACAAAAAGAAAGTCCATGGACTAGGGGAATATCACTTAATCCAAGTTTGTCTGAAAATATTTAAGATAACTGATACTTGAATCATAAATAATAGAAGTTTTTATAGAAGATTAATTCATAAGATATGTTTGGTTTTGGCCTGGGAGTGGTCCGCCTATCAAAGAGAACATCTCATTAATGAAAGTAATGTCAGAACTTTGCTCTCGATGTGCATGCTTTTTCATTTTGTTTTTAGAGATACAGAATAGGGGCACCTGGGTGGTTCAGTCAGATAAGCATCTGCCTTCAGCTCAGGTCATGATCCCAGGGTCCTGAGATCAAGCCCTGCATTGGGTTCCTTGCTCAGAGGGAGCCTGCTTCTCCGCTTCCCTCTGCCTGCTGCTACCCCTGCTTGTAGTCTCTCTCTCTCTCTCTTTTTCTCTCTGTCAAATAAATAAATAAAATCTTAAAAAAAAAAATAAAAGAGATATGGAATAATCTCAGCATTATTTCACTCTCCAGGTGACAATCTATAACTGTCAGTTTCTCCCAATTTTACACAAATCCAAATTATTACACATTCTGCAAATATATCATAATGATTTTTGCCTTTGTCCTTTGTCTACTCCTGCTTTTATTTTCTTCCTTCAATGGTCCTCCTTTAGCCCACGCTAGGACTCATCCTGCTTCTGTGTTGACTGCGTAGACATGACCATCTCAGTGACAAGTTCCATCAACACCACTGGAGTAATATCTGCTGGTGTCTACTGGGTAGCAGGGAGCAGTCTGAGGGCTTCACAGGCACTAAACCCTTCAATCCTCACAACACTCAATGAGGTAGGTGTTGTCATTCCCATTTCATCAGTGACAGAAACTCAGCCAAAGTCACACAATTCCTAAATGGAGCATGGGGCATGGGACCAGGCTATATGACTGCAAGGTCTACCTGTGGAACCATAATGCTCTGCTGCGGTCCACCACCCCCACTCATCTCCAGCATTCTCATGCTTTATTGTGCCTTGTGTGGAACTTTATTGTTGCATTTGTCACATTATAGAATGATTTGTGGCTATCTCCTTCACCAAGTGATATGCTCCTTGAGGTCTTATGCAATCCTTATACCTCCGAGAAGTGCCTAGTATATAGCAGGGGTTAAAGACATTTATTTAATAAGTTAGTTTTAAGACTATGGATTTTACTGTCTTATTGGGATATATAATTCAGTCTTAAAAAAAGGTAGCGTGTACAGGAAGTTTCAGTAGAGAAATGTCAGGGGTGGTTGTGGATAAACCTTTAAATACGTTCATTTTATTTATATTTTAATGAGAACTCCAAATGATTCAGTCAAATATATAAGCTACTCTTGATTACTTATTTGGGTAGTTACCAGATTATTTTCATGGAAATATATTAGCACTTCAGTGTGGACGTGGCAGCTATAAATTAAAAATCCAGCATTGTGTTTTTAATCACATTTTTCTTAATCAAATGAATAAATATTTGATAATATTTTGATTATAATAATCTATAACACATATTAAGTACTCACATGCACATACTTATTTCTATTTATTTTATAAACACATCACATACAAACACACTTATATGTACCTTCCTTTCTTCCTTTCTTTTTTTTTTTTTTTTTTTATTCCATTTGCAAAGCCATTTTCACATTCTTTAAGAAAAAGTCCACTATAGATCACGGGAGAGAGAAAGAAAACCTAAAACATTTACCTAGTTAGTTCCTGTTTTAAATTATTGAATTGTATTGCATGTAAAAGGAAGATGTATCTGGAATACTGTCCAAGGCAGACCTACTCACCATTTAACTTACCACCTTTTAAGGGGGTTGCCAAAATGGATGCTGGGTTTTGACAAAATAGCCTTCTTCCTTATTTGTTACACTCAATCTCTACAAAAAATTATTACCTCAATTTTTCCTTGTTTTTCTTTCATTTTAAACATTCTACCTGCTTGCTTTCTTCAATTTGGGGTATATTTGACTTCCGTGGCAAAGAAAATGACCCTTTCTCACATTAAATCTTGACGTTGGCAAAGTAAGTTAACAAATGCATTTCCAAGCACATCAGGAGGGAAGTATGAATCACAATAAACATTTGAGCCTGAACCACTGACTCTTATTTTTCTTGCTTTTAGATTCAACACTGTTACAGCAAATAAAAGCCCAGGCCTTTGGTACCAGAATCAGTATTAGAAGGAATTCATTGTAAGAAAAGTGCCCTTGTGAGTAGGTACGCAGGGTTAGTCCGGGACTGTTCCAAAAGGAAATCTTGCTTTGCATTCTAGCAAACACAAAAAAAGCCCCACAAAGGAGGCAGACATCATCTTCTATCATCCCACCCTAAATGAAAGAAAGAAAGCAAGCTGAAAATTGGTAGAAGAGTTGATTTCACTACATGTTTATGTTAATAGGGTATTTGACTTTTGAATGCTTCATAAACCTTGTTATGCTCTGTGCTATTTGAGGGAGTAAAACAGCTGGAATGCTGCCAGAAGCCTTAATTGGAATCAGCTTAGCAGGGGCTGACAAGGTTTCCTAGTGTTTAGTTTCAAACTTATTATAAAAATGCAAAATTATGTGCCATTTATTTTCTATTCCTCTTTGGTTTACGCCTGTATAGGTAAGACTTAGCTGCATTAGGAAATAAACTCATTTTTCCCTTGTCTGCCCCAGGCTAGTGCTCTGAATCCAGCAGCATGGGTATTGTCTTTGCTTATTGGCTATGGCCTCACTTCTGATGCAACAGAGAATGTCCCAGAGATCTTGCCCTATGCATTTTGATTATTGGCTAAATGATTACTCTACTGGCCAACCCATGGTCGAGTTACTGAGTTGTGTGGCCTATCTGTCGCTAATGTGGTGAACAAGGCCACAGAAATATGGTCAAAGATGGCTCTGGGGGCCTCTTAGGTATTTCCTACCAAAGGGTCACATTTGCTATTGGTCAAATATCACAAGCTGGCTTTTGGGTTTATTCCAAGCCATGAGAAATAGATGAGTTTTATGTTTCCTGCCAAATTTTAGGGAATTAAATGCTTTTTATTTTGTTTTTTTAGTTGGGCTTTTCAGCTTCAATTGGCTCTCGTGTTTCAACCTGTCTACAATGCTTATTATACTGTTGCCTGGCACTGGAAAAAAGAATTCTGTTCCTTAAAAAACATTAAGAGCTTTATTGCTAATAACACCAATGCACACATAAAATGTAATTCCCATGTTGAGATTACTGATCTGTTTGGGATGCAACAGAAATTTGAACAAATAGTTTAGAATTAACGATGAGTAAATTCTGATGCCAAATGTTGTCTGGTTACCTGACCCAGAGGCAACCTACCCTAACGTTTTACTAAAATGTCTATGAGGGCAGAGAAAAGGATTAAAAACTCCACCTAGGTGTTCTCTGTTTCCACACTGGAAGTTGTAACTCCATCTTAACAACAAATTAAAAGCCAAAAAGACCAAAAGGTCAACAACTTCTTTTAGATCCACAAAAGAGAGGGGCAGACTCAGGGCAATCCACTGCCCCCAAGATAAGAGAGACAAACCAGTGAAATATGGGTGTCATGGTTTACTAACGCAGAGAGACTTACAAGCAGAAGCCATCTTGGAAACCAGTACCTGGGTAGAAAAACCTGAATTATAATTGGTGAATTGCTAGAATCTCAGTGTAGATACCTTGAGAGTTAAAAACTCCAAGGGACCCCATAACAGGTCGGCCCCCACAACATTGTGAGATTTACCTTCAGGAACTCAACCAGGTTCCCACAGTAAATATCCAGGGAAAATCTCCTGTTTTTAGCAGGGGAGAGGGTAGAAGGAATTTTGAAATATAGCAGAGCACTCCATTTTTCTTAACAAAACTTAGCTGCAGCGCAGACCAGTTAACCAGAGCCTAACTTGCTGGGATGTTAACAGAATTGGTTGACCTGGGGAAGGGAAATACCCAACCCCAGCTCACTCTCATCATCCTGTCCCACCTAAGGGCATCTTAACTGAGAAACACTTGTGTTTTCATAATTCAGAGACACAGGCTCACTAGGAAAAGTTTCATGACACCAAATGACTTTTACCCTCCCTTACACCTCACTACCATATTACTAAAGGACGATTGAAAGAAGTTCTTTTTACCCAGTACATCCTATCTGGTTATCAAGAAAAAATTGCAAGGCAAATAGCAAAATGTGACGAAACAGAGCAGACATCAGAAGCAGACATGACAGGGATGTTGGAATTATCAGACTTGGAATTGAAAATAACTATGAGTAATATGCCAAGGGCTCTAATGGGTAAAGTAAGTGTGCAAGAACAGATGGGTGATGCAAGGGGAGAGGTAAGAATCTTAAGAAAGAAGCAAAAAGCAATGTTAGAGATCAACAACACTGTGACAGAAATGAACACCTCTGATGGGATTATTAGTAGGCTTTGGCTGCATCAGTCCACAAACAAGGGAACATGACTTCCACATTGAACTATCTTGTCCAATGAACTATCCAATGAACTATCCAATGAATAAGTCCAATGAACTATCTTGGCTCTCATTTTATGTGATGCACCCACTAACATTTTATACTGATGTTCATTCCTTCTGTGCTGCTGCTACACGTTCTTCATTTGGCTTTCAGGACACTGCTCCCTTCCCACCCCTCCACCACCCTTTCCCATTTTTCTTCTCTGGTTCCTACAACCTTTTCCTATCTCCTATAGTTGGTATGCCCCACAGCCCTTGGTCGTCTTCTCCATACGATCTACATTTATCCTCCCCAACTTCATCCAGATTTGTGGCTCAGGATACCATCTATATTCTAACATGTCTCCAAAGTTTACACTCCAGCCAAACACCTTACTGCACTCCAGTGTCCTCTACCCAGTTTAGGTCAATGGTGGAAGGGATGCCACGAAGAGTCTGCATTTCATGGAGTTGTTAAAAAATGCAGACTGATGGAAGCTTTCCATCATCTGCAAATGAGGAAGTCAGAAGGTCATGCACTACATCTCATGTTTCATTCCGGAAGTGACATGCATCATAGCCATGGGACATCCCATGGATATTTACCAAACACATGATATGTTGCCATATTGGACTATAGGTGATAAGCTACAGGAAAGAAACTATACATATACATATACACACATATAAATAGAACAAAAAATATATATATATATAATCTATATATTTATAGACATATATGGGCAATAGAATTATGTTTTAATTTCTGCTTTCTCTTTTTCTGTATTTTCTATTTTTCATGATGAACATGTATTGCCTTTGTAATAATAAAAATGTTAATTTTGATCCTACAACTAAAAGCACATGTTGGGGCCAGAGTGTGGCTGTCCTCTGTGCAAAATTGGGTCTTAATGAAAGGGACAAGGAAGCGGAGGGCATAAAGATTGAAAGGCAATGGACATAGCACAGGAGGAGATTTACCAGGGAGGAAAATGTGGAAGACATTTGTGAAGAAAATTTTAAGAGAAATGAATTAATTTGCAGAGGAATTCCTAAGTGCCATGGGGAGGAAACTGGGAGGCAGATCTGGGGCTGCTGTACCAGCTCAGCAGAGTGTGGCTTGGCTCCTGGGAAAGGTGGACAGTGGTGAATGTAGAGAAGTGGTTCATAGGAGTGAAGAAGAAGAAATAAAAAGAAAACAGTGGCCATATGAAGGGGCTGCAGAAATGGACAGAGAATATGTTGCGTAGAAGGTGAAATGTACTGGGCTGTTATCCTAAGGAAATGAGCCTGCAAAGGAAGCTGGGCTGGGCTGTACCCTCCGTATCATTAAGAAATGTATATATTTATGGGCGCCTGGGTGGCTCAGTGGGTTAAGCCGCTGCCTTTGGCTCAGGTCATGATCTCAGGGTCCTGGGATCGAGTCCCGCATCGGGCTCTCTGCTCAGCAGGGAGCCTGCTTCTCTCTCTCTCTCTCTCTCTCTCTGCCTGCCTTTCTGCCTACTTGTGATCTCTGTCAAATAAATAAATAAAATCTTAAAAAAAAAGAAATGTATATATGTATCATGCAGGTTGCTAGCTCTGAGAGAGAAAATGGGCAATCCTATAAAGTGCTATATACTTAAAGGAAAAGCTTCATAAGTGATTGGAAGACAGACTGGTTTTAGGACGATGATATCTGGATATGACAGAGGGGGATGAAAATGTCATTTGAATTTATAATTCCAGATTTGAAACTGATTCTTTTTATGGTGGCAGGAGGAGTGGCTCTGTCATAGTCAAGGTAGCAGCTGTGTCCTGATATCGACAACCTGAGATAGAGGTGAAAACCATGTCTTGATGCAAAGAAGATGGATCCCGTTGTCCAATTTGGGGCAACATTTATTTGCTTCTGAAATTGGCATCTATTGATTTTTGGATAAATCTATTCATGTTACTTGAATTTATGAATGTGTGAGTTATTTTTTAAATAATCCAATAGATCTTTAGCAATTAATAAGGGGGGAGGAAACACCAAGATCAGGAAAATGTCCCTTGCATTTGACTATCTAAAGACAATTGGTCACTGTCTCCAGAACAGTTTCAAAAGATTAATGGGAAGGAAGCCAGTTCAGTGGGTTGGGTGGGGAGTAAACAGGACGAGAGGATAGAGGGAAAAACTAATGTGCACAGCTTTTTTTTTTTTTAGGATTTTATTTATTTCTTTGCTAAGCAGAGGGGGGGAGAGAGAGAGAGAGAGAGAGAGCCAGCACAAGGAGGGGGAGCATCAGGCAGAGAGAGAAGCAGGCTCCCCACCAAGCAAGGAGCCTGATGCTCGATCCCAGAACCCTTGGATCATGACCTGAGCTGAAGGCAGGTGCTTAATCAGCTAGCCGTCCAGGCAGCCCTGAGCACAGCTCTTTTAAGAGGCTGCACTTCAAAGGGACTAAGAGAGGTCTGCTCTTTAAGGGAATGTGCAAGTGTGCGTTTTTGTATATACATGTGGAAAGAGTTAAAAGGCTTCCACACCAAGTACATGCTTCTTAACTTTCCTTTAAATAATTTTCTAAGTAGAGAGAAGAGAGTTTTGGCCCTTATAGAGTTTTGTAGATGTAGAAAATGTAGATTTGTCTTCAATCAGCGGAAGCTAACCCAAGGTTACAAGTGTCCTAGAAGCTAAGGCAAGACGAAGCAAGCCGGTCTTGAAGTTCAAACTTATTCTCTAAGTATTTTTCAACATGTCATTTATAAAGAGATCTAACACAGTAGGAGGAATCCAGGAAAGGAGGGTCGTGCTGATAACAGCACTTTCTTTTAGAAGCGGTGTGTCTCTGGCCCACAATTTTGCACTTGGGCCAAGAGGGGCAGAGCTGCGGTTAACTCCACATACCTTCTTGACTAATTCTCAATTGTTTGACCTTGAGCGTGTGTCTTAAGGGTTCCAGCTTCTTCCCAGGTGCCTACCAGAGCATTCCTTCCAAAAAGAGTCTTGTTCCTCAGAGACTTCCTGGCAAATACATTTTCTCCGTCTCATTACACTACCTGTGAATTTTAGCTCCCCCTAGAGATGAGCTTTCTGGATGTCTGGCAGCTTCCGCCCCCCAACACCTGCCCCCACCCCCAATGCAGTTTTGCTCATAATCTCCAACCTTTTGATTATTGGATTTTGGTGGATTAACTCGTTGTTAAACCCACACTCTTTTATTCATTCCCCCCCCATTAGCACATCTTCTGGTTTAATATTTTGCAGGAAGTTTTTTTTTTTTTTTAAGATTTTATTTACTTATTTGACAGACAAGTAGGCAGAGAGGCAGGCAGAGACAGAGAGAGAAGGAAGCAGGCTCCCCACCGAGCAGAGAGCCCGATGTGGGGCTCGATCCCAGGACCCTGGGATCATGACCCGAGCCGAAGGCAGGGGCTTTAACCCACTGAGTCACCCGGGCGCCCCTTGCAGGAAGTTCTAAGAAGAGATGATGAACGGGGTGTGACACAGGGCTAGGCAGTCATAAAATGCAAGATCTACTGATTTCAGCCACTTTGCTTACAGTACTTACAACCAGGCTATAGATGAATGATTAAACTCCATCACCAGTACACAGAGGAAACGCTATGCCCAAGATGAGGAATAATTCACCTGTCAAATACTGATAGCAAACAAGGGGAGAAATACATCCAAATTATTCCAGTCATAAAAAATCAATGGAAGGAAACAAACTTGAGAATCCAAAAAGGATAGCATGTGGAAATTATTTTCTTTTTCCTCTGAAAAACCATATCGTTGTTTTTGCCCTTTTAAAGAGTACAAGCCAAAGGTCCCTTACTAAGACCTCTGCCTGACATTGCCATTAAAGAAATGGATTATAAAAGAGCGGAAAACGCCAGCCCTGGAGGTTCTGTGAAAATACTGGTCATGGGGAATAGGAATTGGAAAGCAAAGACTGTTCGTGCCGAATTTATCTTCTCCGGTGCAAACACTTTTTGCCTCCTCTCCCCTTCAAGCCCATGGGTAGAAGCAATGAAATTCACTGACATAACTGGGCCAGTTGCTTTTTATTTCAAGTATGCTGTGAGGAATACTTGAAAGCAATCATCTGTGCTCAGTAATTGGCTGATAAAGCTCAATATCCTCAGCAATTACAGTCACTGTTCATTCAGGAAATCCTCCATACATTATTTGAAAGCAGGGCAAAATTGTAAATTATTCTAATACCAACCTGTGTAATACTAGTAGAACATACTGTTATAGTGCGAGGAACAGATTTAGAAGCCAAATGGAAATTCTCGTCGGGGAAAACATAGGTCACTGCAGTTTCAAGGGGAACTGAGAAGGACAGGGGCCTGTGGAGGAGGGACAGATGTGGTGAACCTGGGCTATTCCCAAAGCAATTCTGACCACAGGACAGGTCACCCAAGAAGGGGATTTCGAGGGCCATGATGAGATTTACAAAAAGAGCAAACCACAGCAGATACCCTACCTGAGATTAAGACTCCAAAACTGGTGAGCTGAATATGCCTGTAAAGAACAGGACTGGGGAGGAACAGAGAATTGCTAGAGAGTGACCCCAACAGAAAAGTCAGTGATTAGGTGTCTCCTAAGAAGAGGCAGCTGAGTGTGTGGGTGCAAAGCACAAGAATGAGAATCACTTAATTTCTGATGTACACGTATAGTGCACAATACTTAGAGCTTGGTTGCATCAAGTTAAACTCTGATTTTTTACCTTATAAGTCAGGTGCCTAAGGCATGAGAAGCTAAGTGAAGCTAAGTGACTTGTCCAAGGTAATACCACCAGCAACTGGCAGAGGTGAAATGAAAATTCTTGACCTGAAATCCAGTCATCTTTTCAATACAATGTGTGGCCCTCCTTCTCCTTGTTTTCCCTCTGTGCTGGTTCAGATGATTATTTGGTAAATATTGATCAGGTTTATGGCCACCAGACCTGTTTTATAGGTCTACATCTTAGTAGGTTCCTCATCCACTTCATTCCTAGGACGAGCCAATCAGTTAGTCCATCAAAGATCATTACTTGTTCAAATATCATGGACAAGATTTTGTCCCTGCTGTACCACACTGTCTTTGGATAAGCACTGTCTTTTACTCTCTGTGATTCAGGGAGTCATTCTCACCAGGGAAATTACTCTGAGTCTAACCGCCAGCATCATACCTGCCTTTGGAGAGTAGATGCATGGAGCTTTGTGGAGATCCTTGTGTTTCCTCACTGGTATATTCCTCAGTGAATTAATGAAGAGAATGTTCTCTGGGCCCTCTAGGAATTTGTGTGTGTGGATGTGTGTAAAGATGATTTAGCACAATATATCCACCTTTATATTTTTATATTCCTAAAGCTTTGGGGTTCCTTCTCTATCTATATTATGCCAGGGATGGTCTGGCATCTCAACCAAATAAAATTAACCCACTCTAAAGTCCAGGTTTTGGTCAACCAACCAAGGAAAGCATTACAACCAGCTACACAGGCCAATGCATTAAATCCAAAACCTCTAGCAAGTGTGTACATATCAATAATTTTTTTTCACATATCAATAAATTTGGTGAATAAATATTCTGCCCTCCTAGGTCTCATTCCCTTAGAATTCATTCCTATAGTTATTTCCTGGGATTATGCCAAAAATAATAAAATAAACAAACAATATTAGTTAACAAAAGCTTACAGTTCCTTGGTGCATGAACTATTTCTCTCCATATTAGTCTTTGAACTTTTCACCCTGAAGCACACTGATATATGATCCTAGCTGTGGGCCTGTGGGAAAATGTGGTCGATGGAGTGAGTCTTGAGAAGAGTAAGCATCTACTGGAACACAACTGCTCCAAGAGGGGTTGTAATGTTGTATTTAAGTAAGAGGATACTAGTGTTTGTAAGACTTGGGAGGGCAGGCTTCTTCCACAGCAAAGGGAGGCCTAAATGTTCCATATTCTCTACTTTCTCTCAATCCATATGCCAAGTTTCAGAGAGTTAGGTCATCATGAGGATTGAATAAGTGTGCTTTTTTATGTGTGTCTATATCTCCTCTACTGGGTTAAGCTTTTTGAGGGCTGAAATTAAATATAATTTGGCTGTGAATCACTGTCTGACAGAGAAAAGGCACTTTAAATAAATGTTGATGGAACAATGACACTGAAGATGGCTACTGATTTCTAAGGGCTTTGGCAAATATCCACTGTTTATTATTCTGGAAATGTATAAATGTCCCCTTTTAGCCAGTCTGCTGTAGCTCTCACTTATCTTTCTTTCTCTCTATCTCCTTGTCTCTTTCTTTTTCTCTTGTACGTGGGTCACTGATCTGTGGTGTGGTACAGAGACATTTATAGTCTACTCTATGACTAGAAGGAAATAACTTACAGAATGAGCATCAATTTGGGCAAAAAAGGTGTCCCCAAATGGGAAGATATTATTGATTATTTTCTATTTTGGAGCAGCAGGCCATCCACTGACTTCAGCAAAAAACGCCTTGTTCCTTGGCACTCCTGTGATGTGTTTGCCACAGTGCCTTAGGTCCATGGTCAGCCAAAATGGACAACGGATGTATCTGAATACCTTATGGAGTTCAAAGGCCTCCTTCTCACAATCCTACTAGAAATCTCCATTAGTAGCACATATTGCGTGCTCCGGGAATTTAATTTTGATGAACGCCTCTAAGCCTTTGGTGAGATATCTGTGAAAGAACCTGAGAGCTCTTGCTTTTGATAGGTCGAATGGAGTCCCATGGACAGGGAGTTCTAGAGTCTATCAAACAAAGAAGAAATTTAGCAAATGAACTCCGAGACACCATAGAGAGATGAAATTTTCAGTATAGAATTAGGAAACAAATAATTCAGGTCAAATAGAAGGGATGAGATAGGGATAAGAAAAAGAAGAAATGAATGTCAATAACCCAGACACCAGTCCTGGCCCTATTCTGCCTTGCCCATCTGCCGGTAAGGAACTGGGGACATACCCCTTAATCAGGAGGGGATCTTGAGATGGTTTTCTGCTAAAGAAATATAAGAGGATGTTTTAGGAAAGTGTCTAGAAAATACTTATTTTCTCCTTGATCAAAAGGAGAAAGCTCTGATCTTGAGTCTTTTGCCAGCCTCCTTCCCCTATCTCTTTTCCATTTCCTGTCTTCAGATATGGTCGTCAGGGTGCTTGGATTTACAGCAGTCCCTGTCCTATCATGAGGTAACATATTTAAGAAATAAAGGAAATACTAAAGATGATAAACAAGAAGATGCAAAGAATCTAGATCATTAACTTCAGTAATAATAGCTTAATTCTGGCAATCATTTACCTACACCTAAATAGAGTCTTTCTGTTTTGTTTTTGTTTTTGTTTTTTTAATTTACAAAAATCAGTAAATATGGTATGCTACATGCTCTATTTACAGGATCTTAGCAAAACATTTAATTTCCTTGGACCTCAGTTTCTTGAACTATAAAATGGAAATAATGCCTTCTTCACAAATATAAATCAAGTAAGATATGTAGGTAAAGATGCTAGATGAGTATAAACTTCTTCCCAAGAGAATTAAATGTACTCTGCAAAAATCCACCACATTTTGGAACATGAGATGTTTTTTTAAATGAGAGAGTGACATTCACATTCAGAAAGTAGGAACTCACGAGACAGTAATTATTATATCCATTCTGTCCAAAGATTCATTTATTAATCTCTAGCAAATTATTTAACTTCTCTAACCTGTGCTTCCACATGAGTCACGCTTTTCCTGTTTGAGGGATGGGGATGTTCTGAAGATTGAAGCTGGTGAAATACTTGAAAACTGAAAGGATAATATTGTATATGTAGATGTATAATGTTAATATATCGTTAATATATTTTTATATATGAGACTAGCATTGAGTTCAAATACTAAACGATTACTTCTTTTGTTTTTTTAAAGATTTTATTTATTTACTTGACAGAGCGAGAGAGATCACAAGTAGGCAGAGAGGCAGGCAGAGAGAGAGGAGGAAGCAGGCTCCCTGCTGAGCAGAGAGCCCGATGTGGGGCTGGATCCCAGGACCCTGAGATCATGACCTGAGCCGAAGGGAGAGACTTTAACCCACTGAGCTGCCCAGGCACCCCTAAATGCTTACTTTTAAAATATTTTATTTATTTATCAGAGAGAGACAGAGAGAGAGTGATAACACAAACTGGGGAGGGGCAGAGGGAGAAGGAGAAGCAGACTCCCTGCTGGGCAGGGAGCCTAATGTGGGCCTTGATCCCAGGGCTCTGAGATCATGACTGAGCTGAAGGCAGATGCTTAACCGACTGAGCCACTCAGGTGCCCCCAAATACTGGATGATTATTTAACAACATGTCCTTTGGAAGAAACCACTCATTAGGGATTATTTTTATTTATACATTTTCAAATATGTATATTCAGGCAGATGAGGGGGTCCGATTGTTTTAAATGTCACGATATACTATTTTTATTTTTTAAAAGAATTCTTTTTAATTGTATTTATTAATACTAAAATAATAATTTTATTTATTACTTTAAAATTACTACCTAACAGCCCAGGCAGTCCTTAGGAAAAATTGAAAGAACCTAGGAATAGAGAAAACTATGAAGGTACTTCAGAGAATAAAACATAACAGCAATTTTTTTCTTGCAAATTTGTTTTTTATCATGACAGCAATTTGGAAGAAAGAAATTAGATTTATTTGTCTTATTCCATTTTATAACTGTACTAAGAACTGTCCAAAGTGTCATTTTATGTGGGAAAATTATTAGTTATCTGTCTTCTTGAGGCTAGAAGGAGATATATGCGTGCACACATGCATTCACGGATAAATACATAACCAGATAGATCTGTATTTAATTATATATTTTTATATATACATTGAAGCATTCTGATCTTTCCTAAGTAAGATTCTGCTGCTTGAGTTTGAAGGGATTGTTACAGCATCGATTAGACAATTAGATTTCCAGATGTTTGGTTGGTTTAGAAGTTGAGGTGACCTTTTCAAGTTTGTTTGACCATTTCATAGAGCATTATTGCATGTATCTTTGTTCACTGTGAGTAAAAATCCTGGATAATGTTGTATCCATGTACAAGGGGCTATAATCTTTTAATATAATTAGTGTTATTTTCAGTACGGGCTGACAATGTTCTAAAGGCAACAGAAGCTCCCTCATCTCTCTCTCATCAAATCTTCCCCCAAGCACTGTCCTTTCCAGATAGAGATGTCTTTCCAGATTTAGCTGCCCTTTCTTCTAACAGAGCTGACAGCCCTTGCTCTGACCATGAATGTTATTTTTAAACCTTCCTTTGCTTACTGTTACACGTTTTGATAAGGTCCTGACCACTAGGACAATTACTGGTTGCTGCTGCCTGTCTGTATTCTTATCAGACTGTTCCCAGTATGGTTTCTACTTTTCTTATTACCTTCCTGTCTGCCTTGCACTCAGGAGGCTTTGTCATTGTTAGAGCAAGAACTTAGATTAGGTAGAAAAATTTATCCTTTCCAAAATCAAATCAAACTCCATCCCCAAAATATGATTATTACCACTGTTGTAAGGACCACCAGATAATGACTAAAAATTACAAATTAGAATGCAGACTTTCCCTATGACACCAATTAGCTCATGGTACTGGCCTGTTGTCTTCCTCTTGGGGGTAAAACAAACAAACAAATGGGGAGAAGCATCTGATCCTATGTAATTTAGGTCATTGGGTCAGAACACCATCATTTGTTCTTAAAAGTCTTGTTGGTTTTGGGGTGCCTGGGTGGCTCAGTGGGTTAAGTCTCTGCCTTCAGCCCAGGTCATGATCTCAGGGTCCTGGGATCCAGCCTCGCATCAGGCTCTCTGCTCGACAGGGAGACTGCTTCCCCCCCTCTCTCTCTGCCTGCTTCTCTGCGTACTTGTGATCTCTCTCTCTCTGTCAAATAAATAAATAAAATCTTAAAAAAAAAAAAGTCTTGGTAGTTTTTTATTGACTGTTCTCAGCTCCCTGGTTTTCCATTCCAATTCCCTTCCAGCCCCTAGAAAGACCAAGTCAGGGCTTGAACACAGGTGACACAGGCGCCATTAGCAGGCATGGAACATTCTTAAAACTCATGCAGAGAGTGTCCTTTCTTAGTTCTGACATTTGAACCTCCCACAAAATGTGGAGATATAGCTTCGAGTGATGTTCGCATTGTCTGGAACAACTTGTTGCTCTGTATTGAAGACTATTTTCCTTATGTTGGGAAATGTTTTGAAAATCTCGTTCTGGTACATTTTCCAACCTCTCTTCCCTTTATTGATCACATGGATCCACTTCGGTCATAAGATCTCTTGAATGAGAACAGGAGTACCCAAGGAACTAGGAGGAGTCTTGCAGATGAAACGCTGATGCACATTTTCCAGTTTGGCATGTTTTAAATTCTACTACTCTCACTGCCAGTGCAGGGGTTATCCTGGGCAACTCCCATAAACGCTGAGGGGAATGACGCATGGATAGCTCATCAATGTTAACAGGCAAATAAACCTTACGGTTTGTTAAGTAATGTAGAATCTACTAGAGAAGGGTGAATTGGTTAATGCATGTGTTAGGTTCCAAATTTACCTTAAGAGGTGAATCAAACCTCTTAATGGACTACTTATTTTATGCTTTGTGCTAATGAATAATTAAGTCTCAGTGTATGCACCCTTAAGCAAAACCAATTACTTATTAGTGGTGTTTAGGAAATGACGTCAAATATTCTGTCCAACCTTGTAAGTGTCTGTGTGGTGATCTTCAAAACAATTCCAAACAGGAATGATAGAATTCCCTTTATTAATGAAACTGAGAGGTAAACCTGGACAAAAGCCAAGTTTAGATGTGCAATATTAATTTTACAACTGAAGGCAGTTTGTATAAGAAGCAACAACGAGGCCACATATTAGTGATTATTGCTGCTAATTTTGTGGTTTATGGAGCTTAGTTTTAATTTTTATATCCTATCCAATGAAGCAGAGTAGATATTCATATAAGTTACTTTGCATGAGACTTATTACAAGACAGACATAATTTTCTTGGGAACAAACTACTTGGGTTCACAAAGAAGATTATGATCAAGATTTCTAAACTCAAAGAAAAAAAAAACTACTTTTACTTTTTTTTTTCTTTTCTTCATCAGTGGCAACAGGAGGCAAATTTCTATAATGTACTTGTAACATAATTTCCCACTTCAGTGCTATTGTGCTGCAATTATACCATCCCTAGTTGGAGGAGCATTGGCCATTTCTCCATGTCCAGTTGTAAAAAAAAAAAAAAAAAAATTATAACATTATTGAGACAACTTTCCTTTGAGGAAATTAGCTTCTGACTAAAATGTGCTGTGACCATTTTTAACACAAACTTTCTTAAGAGCTCTGGGTATTAATAGCTGAGATTAAAACTGATTTCTTATAAAAGGAAATTGTCCCAGAATTGATATAATTTTCTCAGGAAGTGGGAGAGTATCTTAAATAAGACATGCAGAAAACGAATGTATGATTTCTTTTTGTTTGATGAATGGATCTTGGTTTAAGCATCGTTACTATTAGCCAAAAAGTGTCCCTAAAGAGAGGAGTAGGATTCCTTGCTTCTCCCTTCTTCTCCTGAAACTCACCCAGGAAGATGAAACAGAATGAGAAATTGAAATAAGGAGTCCGTGTTCTATGAACCTGGGAGGCATCTGTAACCCCAATTCACAGTACGTGAGGGGAGAGAACTGAGGATGAAGAGAGAGGAAATGACTGAGGGAGATGGAGGAAGGCCAATCCCAAATGTCTGTGGGGGAGACACTGATGGGCCTCAAGTCAATTTCCCCTACAGAGAGCTGAATGGCCTCTGGAATTGGAGGCGCCATATCAGAACATGTAGGGGAAGGGGGAACTGCAAACAAGGGGCATTTTGCAAGGTCAGTCTAAGGAAACTTCCGTTCCCTGGAAGCCCACTCCCACTGAGTGTTTGGCCAACTCCTCTGGACGCCTCAGTAAATGTTCTTTTTGATTATAGGAGTCTCAGATGTGCAGCAGAAAAAAACAGAGGAAATGTCATGAAATTAAAGAATATGCAGAGAGAGTGATCCTCAAAATACCGAACCAAACCAAACCAACAGTAGCAGTAAAAGCAAACACACAAAGAAGCAAACAAAAACTCTGCAACTTTGCATTACAAAAACACCATAAGCCCAGTCAAAAGATGATGGACAAATCTGTAAAAAGTATTTGCAACTCACACCACAAAGAATTAATATTCTTAATATGTGAAGAACTCTTACAAGCCAAAAAGAAAAGCCCAACTATACAATACAAAAATGATCTGTGTCTAAACAGAGAGATACAGAAAGGGAAATGCAAATCGTACTTGAAAGATGAAAAAAAGGTTCAACCTCACTCATAATGAGAGATGCAAATTAAAATTAAAATGAGATAATTGGGGGCACCTGGGTGGCTCAGTGGGTTAAAGCCTCTACCTTGGGCTCAGGTCATGATCTCAGGGTCCTGGGATCTAGTCCCGCATCGGGCTTTCTGCTCGGCAGGGAGCCTGCTTCCCCCTCTCTCTCTGCCTGCCTCTCTGCCCACCTGCGATCTCTGTCTGTCAAATAAATAAATAAAATCTTTTTAAAAAATTAGATAATTGTTTTTTTTAATCTAGCAGGTTGGCAAACAGAAAAAGTTGGCAACTCAACTTGGAAAAGCTGTGGGGGAAAGTCCTCTCACATAACTTTGATTGGTGTATAATTGGTACAACATTTATGGAGGGACAATCGTATCAAAATTATATATGAATATACACAATGGTACCTTACTCATTGGTTCAGTGGCAATTTATCCTACAGGTATACTTGCATAGTGGTTCAGGGTTTGGAACCATAAAAGATGACCAAAAAATTAAAACCTAAGGTATGAGTAAATAAGTACCTAATTGTCCTTAGGTAGAATACTATACAGCCCTAAAAACAATGTGTACTTATATGGAAAGATCTTCAGGATAAGGTTATTCACCGAATAATGCAAGATGTAGTCACCTGTGCAATGTGTTCTCTTTTGTATTAAAGATAAAAGGAGATAAAAGATAAAATTATGTTTGTAATTACATAAAGAAACTGCAAAAATATATACAGGGCTATTAAAAGTGACTAGCTTTCTGGGTCAGTGGGAGTTTTGCTTGTTGTTTATAAATGTTTTTGTACCCTTTGGTCATTTAAATTGTTTGAAATTACTTTTGGAATACAGTAAAACAAAATGCAAAAGTTAGTGTGGTTTTTTTTTTTTTTCAATGTCAGTCTTTTATTGATTATAAAAGCAACAACCCATTTGTTTAACAATTTTTTTATAATAAATAAATTTATGTCACCTACTACCTGCCTGTGGCAATCACTAATCTATTCTCTGTATCCATAAGCTTTTTTTTGGATTGAACATATAAGAGAAATCAAGGGTATTTTTCTGTCTCTGTCTGACTTATTTCATTTAGCATAGTGCCCTTGGGTTCTACTCATGCTGCTGCAAATGGCAAGGTTTCATTCTATTTCATGTTCAAATAATATTTCATTATATATATATATCTCACAGTTTCTTATTGATTCATCAATCAATGGACTTTTATGTTGTTTCTATATCTTATATAAATAGTGCTTATATAAATAGCATTGCAATGAACATGGGGGTTCATGTACCATTTTGAGTTAGTGTTTTCATTTTCTTCAGATAAATATTCAAGATTAGAATTGCTGGATCATGCCAGTAGTTCTATGTTTAATGTTTTGAGGAGCCTCCATACTGTTTTCCTTAGTGGCTACACCACTTTACATTCCCACCAATAGTGCACGGGGGTTCCCTTTTCTCCACATCTTCACTAACACTTACTTCTTGTCTTTCTGGTAATGGTCACTCTGACAGATGTGAAGTGAATATCTCATTGTGGTTTTGATTTGCAACTCACTGATGACTACCGATGTTGAGCATCTTCATATATGTCTTTTTTGGAGAAATGTTGGCCATCTGTATATCTTCTTGGAAAAATGTCTGTTTAGATCTTTTACTTATTTCTCGGTTGGGTTGTTTTTTTGTTTTGTTTTGTTTTTTTGTTACCGAGTTCTATGAGTTCTTTATGTGGTTTGGATACCTGTCCTTTATCAGATATATGATTTGAAAATATTTTTTTCCTTTTCAGTTGGTTGCCATTTCATTTTGTTGATGGTTTTCTTTGCTGTGCAGAAAATTTGTTGTATGATATAGTCCCACTTATTTATTTTTGCTTTTGTTGATTTTGCTTTTGGTATCAGATTCAATAAATCATCACTATGACCTATACCAAGGAGTTTACCTTCTGTATTTTCTTTTGGGAGTGTTTGTGGTTTCAGGTCTTACATTCAAGACTTTAATCCATTTTGAGTTAATTTTTATATATGGTATAAGATAGTGGTTGAGTTTCATTTATTTACATGTGGCTGTCCAGTTTTTCCAATAGCATTTATTGAAGAGACTGTCCTTTCCCCATTGTATTTTCTTGGCTCTTCTGTCGTAAATTAATTGACCATATATGTGTGGGCTCTCTTCTTTTTATTTCCAGGCTCTCTATTCTCGTCTATTGATCTGTATGTCTATTTTTATGCCAGTATCATACAGTTTTAATTTCTATAGCTTTGTATTATAGTATGACTAAGGGAGAGAGATACATTCAGCTTTCTTCTTCTTTTTCAAGATTGCTTTGGCTATTGAGGTGTTTTATGGTTCTATACAAATTTTAGTATTATTTGTCTATTTCTTTAAAAAAAACATTGGAGTTTTGATAGGAATTGCATTGAATCTGTAAATTCTCTTGGATATTTTAAATGGACATTTTAACAACAGTGATTCTTTTAATTCACAAGCATGGAATTTATTTGTGTCTTCTCCAATTTCTTTCATTAATGTCAAAAGTTTGTGTTCTTTTATTCTTAAAGTTTAGTTGTTTGGACCTTACCTGCTTTTGACATCTATTCAAATGTATACGTATATAGACCCTTCACTTTGAGGAAGAAGTAGGAATTGGATTGGGGGAACGGTGGGCATTTATTGGCTGTCACTTCCCTTGGCTGGGGTTGAGTTTGATGGAGAAGGGTTGGAGAAACACAGCGTTTTTCCTAAACCAGACAGCTCATGCTCCAACTGGAGATTCCAATTAGCTGTCCTATTAAAATTATGTCTCCAGGTGATATTATATTATATTTTCTTTGTAGCTAATAAGTTTTTTCCAGCTTTACTCTCCATGGCATACTTTAAGAAAATAATAGGTGATGTGTATTAATTTCCAAATACAGAATTGTAATGTAATATTGAATATGCTTTTCAAAGTGCACACACCTCTCCTCCTAACCACCCCAATTCTGAAATGACCTGTCTTCCATGTATGTATAGTCCACCCTCCCTCTATCCCTACCTCAACCTGAGAAAAACTGAATCATAGGCAAAAATGAAAAGAATCCTGTCCCTAGTCAACTTTGGGAAACTCTGGGCCCACGCATTACAAGTAGGGCATCTTCATTTCAAGAGTTTATGTAGTGTCTTTGTTCTAGCATGGGCACCAGGATCACTCTGGCAATTTGAGCACCATCTGATGGCTTTGAGAGCACAAGCACTAGGCACCCTTGCAATGCATAAGGGTGTTCTGAACGTGGCCACTATGTGTGTGGGGATGGTGGACTACCTCACTGGGGAGGATCACTCCTGAGGGGAGATCCTTCATGAGGCAGAGCTAGAGCACCAAGGGGGATGCTGAAAACACTCTGTGTCACAAGCGGGACTAACTACTGCGAGAGCACATGAGACAACACTTGCATTCACATAGAATGAGGAGGGAGGTTGATTTCAGTGATCAGGTGGCTCTGACTCTGCATAAAAAGATAAGGGCAGGAAAAATGTAAATTAATGTAATCCTCCCCATTCTTCCTTTGTATGTTTAAAATTGTTGACATCTGGGGAGATGTATGTGTGTACAAGGATGGGAAAAGGAGAGACAACATGAATGACCCATGCTAGAGAACTGGTTAAATACATTATATATCCTTGGTATAATTTATGTATCCTCAAGTGTGTTCTGTTGGGATTCTTTTATTATGTAGAATATTCTTAACATATTTCTCTGTCATTTATGACTCTCTGGTTACAGAAATACCAGTAACAATGACAAAAGAATAAAGAGTCTGAGCAAACTTAAGTAAAAAATGAAATTTATTGGTAAAATATGGAAAAGTCTATGTAATTCAAGGAAGACTTTAGGGAGAGCAGAAAGTGGGGATGCTGAGGGAATATCATGAGAAGAAACCAGTGAACTTCTTTTCAGTCTGTTCCTGTCAAAAGAAATTACTTATGGGGGGTGGCAAGTCTAAAATCTTCTGTGGGCCAACAGACTGAACACCCAGGAAAGGAACCAATGTTACAGGTCAAGTCCCAGGGCCATTTGCTGGCAGAATTCCTCCTTGCTCAGGAGAGGTCAGTCTTTTGTTCTATTCAGGCCTTCAACCAGTTGGAAGAAGAGGCCCATACACGTTATTCAGGGCAACCTGCTTTATTCAAAGTTTACCAATTTAAATGTTAATCACATCCAAAAACATGCTCACAGAAACAGGGGATAACCACATATCTGGACACTGTCACTCAGCCAGGTTAACACAGAAAATTAACAATCACAGGCAAATTACTTAAACCCTCTGCTTCTTTCTTCTCTCACCTGTAAAATTGTGATCATAACAGCACTAATCTCTTAAGGCTGGTCACACTATTAAACGAAATATTAAATATAGGACACTTAGATTAGGAACTCAATAGCTCAATAAATATTTGGAGTCTTGATTAGCTTTTGTTATTCTGTAGCAAAGAATAACTTTTACAATCAGAAAATAAATGCTTCTGGTGGCAGTGTTGGGACTTTCTCCAGTGTTCATGGTTCCAAAAATTTGGCTGGACAATTCAACTTGCAGTGAAACTTGGAAGCAAGCAATACACTATCACAAGTATGCACATTTAACTGAGGCTTATAGGAGTCCTGAAAGTCATCTCTCTCACTGCCATATTTCAAGATATCTCCTGCCATATGCTCCAAGTGGTCCAAGAGCCAACCATAGTCCTGACAATAGGAGGACTTAGGAGAGGTGTCAGAAACACCACTGCTTCCAAACTGTCCCTAATTCAAATGCTTTTGTATTCAAGAGAATCTTCATCTTCTTTACGAACTATTGGCATTTTTGAAGGATGGCATTTGCCCAAAGCCACTGATCGGGTTACTTATTGCATAAAGGAATTTGTCCTCCTAACCATTATTAATAGAACAAACAAAGGCCATAGTTACATAGATCCTACAATCAAATAGGGGAAAATAAAGGTAAAGTATTCTAAAATGTTAGGCTATTTCTGAGTGAGTTTGCTTAATCAGCAGGGGCAGGCAGGCTGGGAGATGTCTGTAGCATTGCTCGTACTTAGAGAGTCAGGGTGGGGGAAGAGTCAATAGGAGAGTTTCTGTGTCAGGTACCATCTATGAAGTCAGCAGCTCCAGAATAGATTTCTCAACTGTGACTGATTATTACCCTCTCTAAAGCTGTTCCAAAATTTATTTTTATTTTCTTTTATTTTTTAAAGATTTATTTATTTATTTTAGGGATGGAGGGGCAGAGGGCGAGGGTGAGAATCCCAAGCGGAGTCTATCCTGAGCTTGGAGCCCAATAATAGGGCTTGATCCCCCGCCCCCACCACCCCAAGATCATGATCCAGCCAAAATCAAGAGTCAGATGCTAAACTGACTGAGCTGCCCAGGTTCCCTTCCCAAAATTTATTTTTGAAATGAAGCCTCTGGGTTCAGGCTTTTCCATTCTTTCCTCTGTGAAAGAAGTAGTAGAATGTACTTGACTTTCTCCCCTTCCTCACCTCCATTTCTCTGCTGGAAGCCCTCCAGTCTGGTGTTCACAGCCCCACATTGTCGAAATTACCCTTTTCAAGGTCGGATATCTCATTCAGCTTTTGAAAAGCATTTTCTTACCACCATCTCCTATTTGAAATGTTTGTCCCCCATACTGTGATACTGCATTCTCCTTGTATGCCCTTTATCTCCCTAGACACTCTTTCTCCATCATATTTTTTTTTGTCTCCACTTGTCCATCTGGCCATGATGGGGAACTCTGGACTCAGGCTCTACCCTTTTCTGCTCTGCTGTATGCTTTCTTTCCAATCTCATCTAGTCTCATGGCTTTTGGATTCAAACTCCACACTGCTGAGTCTCAAATTTTCTCCCTGTACCCTCCTTTTCCTTCAACTTGAACCCTATGGCTAAGCAACCATGGACTTCTCCACTGGATGTCCTAAGAAGCCTGGCATCTACGCTGGCATGAGGCCAAGCACTAGTACAATGTCTCTTTGTCCCTCTAAATCCATTTCCGCATTGTAGTCACATCAACTTCCAGTATGTTAACCTCTCCTTCTTAAACATTTTTGTGTTGCCCCATTGCCATCAATAACAGATTCTAAACTCTTCCCCATGAAACCGGTGGCCTGGCCCCAAAGTTCTCTCTGAGTCCAGTTCCATCCATATCCATTTGGCACACTCCAGCCCACTGATGTTCCTTCTGATTTACAAATGCACTAAGGTCATTAAAAAGACAGTTCTATTTCCTCTACTATTCACAGCACTTCTGACACCAAATGTGTGGGTTTTCCACACCAAGCAATCTGACACAAACTACCTGGAATGTGTGCAGACCTCACATTTCAAGGCTCAGGACCATAAGTTTGTCCCCAGGTCAGACACCAGTAGTGAGTCCAAATCTTCCGGATTTCTGACTGATGGGCTATTAATAAGGGATTCCCACCATGCCCTCCCGCAGCTGGATAATTTGCTATAATGACCCAAAGAACTCAGGAAAAACATGTTAGTATTACTGGTTTGTTATAAAGGATACAACTCAGGAAAAGCCAAATGGAAAAGATGTATAGGGCAAGGCATATGGGAAGGGGTACAGAGCTTCCATAGATTCTCTGGGTACAACATCTTCTCAGCACCATCATGGGTCCATCAACCTGCAAGCTCTCTGAACCTCTTTGCTTTGGGTTTTTATGGTGGTTACATGATACAGGCATAATTGGTTAGTTTGTTGGCCATTGGTGATTGAGCTCAACTTCCAGCCCCTCTCTCCTCCCTGCAGAAGGGATGATAGTGGCAACCCTCTCATCAGAGGATTGGTTCTTCTGGCAACCAGCCTGATCCTCAGAGTCATGTCTTTAACATAAAGACAGGTATGGTCAAAAGGGACTCAATATGAATGATAACAGATACCCTTCTGACCCCTACCACTGAGGAAATTCTAAGGGTTTCAGAAAAAAATTCTAAGCTCTGTGCCAGGAACTGGAGACAAAGACCAGATAGATATTTATTCTTATATCACTATTTCACACTCTTTTTTCCTCTTCCTTTACAGAGTCTCTGGGACTTTGAATTTGTTTCTTCTTTTGGGAACTCTCCACTCTGGCTTTTGCACACCTGACTGGTCAGAAACACCATCCTAGGACAACCCATCAGAGCAGTCCAAATACCTTCTGGGATACTGCTCTTCTTTATTCATTCAAAACATTCATCAACACCAGAAATAAGTTATGCCGAGTATTTATGGTTCCTATAATCTCTTATTAATTATATTATTTATGTTATATCAATTATATTAATTGTAGATTATTGTTATCTCTCCCCACCAATGAAATATGAGGTCTACTAGAGCACAGACTATGTTAGATTCCTAGGGCTGTAGTAACCAAGCACCACAAACCGAGTAGCTTAAAACAACAGAAATCCATTCTTTCATAGTTCTGGAGATTAGAAGTCTGAAATCAAGGTGTCAACAAGGCCACACTCCCTTTCAAGGCTCAGGGGGAGAATCCTTCCTTGCCCTTTCTGCTTCTGCTTGTGGCAGGTCATCCTTGGCTATGGGTTTCCCAGTCCAGTTTCTGCCTGTCTTCCCATGGCCATCTTCCCTCTGTTGGTCTCCAAATCTCTCTCTCTCTCACCAGTCCCTGGATTTAGGACTCTCCCCAGTCCAGCATGACCTCATCTCAACTTGTCCAGCTACAAAGATTCCACTTCCAAACAAATTCCAAGGTTTAGGACCTAAACATATGTTTTTGGGGGACATAATTCAACCCATGCACTGCTCTGTGTTAAGCAGTATGTCAGGTGTCTAGATCATAGTGATAGCTTAATAAATATTGTTGACTGACAGACTGATAGGTTGCCTGGAACATTAACTCCCAGTCAGTCCACCTATTTCAGTGCTTATGTGTAAGAAATACAGAGTGAGAAAATTCAGGGATTTTAACTCTGCATAGTTGAGATGTTCTGAATGCTTTCATCTAAATTGTGTAATATAGCTTAAAACACTACCTATGGTTTCCGGTTGTTCTTATTCTTATTTTGGATCATAGACCTTTCTCTGTGGGTTATTACTTGTCCTGCTACTTCACAATTTTGCTGATCTTCAGGCCCCCAGACCTGATTCTGCCTGGATCTCAGTGACACATACCTAGGTTCCTGATGAAAACAAACACCAAAGTACTGTTAATGAAGTCACTTCCTTTATCACCCTGATTCTTGCTTGTTTTCCTCATTTCTGCACCAAGAGCTCTTTTCTTCGACTATTTTACACAAGTGTCATTTCAAATTGTGAACTCTGCTTTCTTTGTTTTCTTCTTGTTTCCCCTCCCCCACCCCCTGGCCTTCTCCACATTACCTAGGCTCTAAGTGCAGCTTACTTTGCTGACTCAGACACACAGATCCCCTACTACCTTACACCCTCTCGGGAATTCATAGTGCATGCATGGCTGTTAAATCTACCCATGAACCTGCATTGCAGCATTTAAAAAGTATCTTATTAAATACTTGAAAAAAACAGATGAAACAACGTTACAGTGTTGACTGTACTTACATTCTAAAACTCTGGAAGATTATGGTTGAGTTCAACTCTTTCTTTCACAAAACTTTAAAAAACCTCTGAGGAAATTCTTACAGAAATCATGGTTTCTGCCATCCTGTTGCAGCTGAGTAACATCCCATCTCTGAGCAGCACGTTAATGTACCTGCTTTGATGGAGACCTAACTCTGTCCCATCCAGTTAGTTAGGTGATTTGATGGTGCTTAATTTAATCTGTCCATGAGTCTGATGTTGCACTATTATCCCCATCTGACAGAATAGGAAAGGAAAATTTGAAAGATTAAGCAATTTTAAGAAATATCACACAGCTAGGAAGCCATATAGCCAGGATTTGGACCAAGCTCTGTCAGTCTTCAAAGTCCATTTATTTCCACCTGCCATGCCCTCTTTGTTCAGCAGTAAGTTTTAAGGAAGCACAGTATTTACATTGACTCTAAATAATGTGTATATAATGTGTCCAGTGAATATTTCATAGAAGGGTGTAATTGTATTCACTCTGATATGAAGAGATGATGAAAATTCTGAAATCACCAGATCATCTTGGCATTCCTCTGTTCAATAGTTCATGATATTTTCTGCCACAAGGGGTTCAAACCCATCATTTTGCCCATCTTATCTTCTGTATGTGAATTTACAGGCTGAGCCAATTTGCAATCTCCACTGCTCCCAAGGTCACCTCACACACTGTCCCTTTGCTACCCCACTGCCTCTTACCAAATGTTTCTGCCCCAAGACTTACCAAATCCTCTTTCCAAGTCACTGACAAGAATTCGAATTTCAAAGTTCTGCTTTTTAAATTGCCTGAGACACCATGGATACCTCCTCTCAAGTCTCTGAAATCCCGCCATATTTTCTGTGTGATCTGCCTATCTGGGACTTGAAAAGTGGTCTTTCATCCTATTGTTAATTTTTTTTTTAAATATAGGAGCATGTGACTCTTAATTATACTGGGAGTATCATTAATTTATTGGTATCTCAGGGGCCTAACCCTTAAAGGATGCCAAATAAGAATTTAGGACCTTGGACAGTGACAAGCCCATGGTAGCTTCTTTCT